>NW_008610303.1:120016-135170 GCF_000691845.1 Merops nubicus | reverse complement strand
GCTCTATTGTGCAGACAGTTCTTGACCAAAATTTTCAACTCTTCCCCATGGAATTAATCTGGTTTATATTATTCAAAGAATTCATAATTGTGTTGACACACATTTTTTTCAGTATGATTATGGGATACTACTTAATGAACAAACTGTATTTGATTAGAAAATCATCACCATCATGTCCTGATCATGAAATACATCAGGCAGAAGTATGGCATGGGAAAATAATGCTGATTTAGGTCCCACATTAAAACTGTATAGCGTATTTGCAGCCTTTCCTATTTAATGGATCTGAAAAAGAAAATCTACCTTTCTCTATTAAGGTGTCCTTAGGTAAACATCACTGCAAGGCTCTATAGTGTGATATGTTGTAGAAGCATAGAATAGTTTGGGTTGGAAGGAAGCTCCAAAGATCATCTAGTCTAATGCCCTCTGCAACAAGCATGGACATCTTCAGGTAGATGAGGTTGCTTAGTGTATCACCTTTGATCACAGCATGTGAATAGCTATTGGTACATGTGGATGTGATTCATTGCTTCAAATGAAACACTTAAAAATTAAAACAAATCCAGTCCATCCTAACTTAAATCACTGTAGCAGCAGACAAAGCAGAACTGACAGATTAGAAACATTATTAATACTTATGCACAATTCATTTTTATTTAGCATGCCAAAACACTTTTCAGTAAATTGTTGTTTTAAATACTTATATATTCTAGAATTGAAAGTAACTTGTCAATGAAACATGGAATTTGTCAGTTTCTCATTACCTCTGTGCTAAAAAGTTAATAAATAAAAACACCTTCTTGATGTTAAATGTTTATCAGTCTTGCCTTTTTTTTTTTTTTTTGAGAATGATTTAGTAGTACATTAGTAATGAAAGGTGGAAAACTAATCAGAATCTAAGTAAAAATGGTTAATTCATAAGACAAATACACAAAACAATTTTAGTAATTAATAGAAATACAATGTCTTATCATATTATCACCGTGAGTCATCTGGTTCCAGGAAACATTTAAAAGAGATAACACACAAAATAATTAATGTTTATACTTTTTATGAAAGCGTAAGACTGTGGCTGTGCTTTGAAACTGTCTGTCATTTGTTTTGTGTAATTAACAGGAATACTTTCCCAAAGCTGCCAGTTTTCAAACCATTGCCTTATTATTCTTTTTAAAAAATAACACTGAGCTGTATCTGGGACTACTTGTACATAAAGCCCTTTGTTTAGCTTGCATGTGCACACATTTTTGTTTCATTTATAAAACAAGTAAAACCCCAAAATGTATCCAGCTGCTGCCTAAATTTTATTATAGGATTTTTTGTTTGTGGAAAATTATTAGTTGAAGTCCTTGACAAAACTGAACAGGAATTCAAACTGTTACTGAAAGAATAAAGTACATAGCATGGACAAGCTTTCACAGTGCTGAACTTACTGCTATGAAATCAATTTACAGGGCACAGTCTTGGTCCTGGAGGAACTCTAAATGAGACATAAGATTTATTACTGAAGTAGACACAAAGCAGGATTTCCTTTCCCAAATGCTACCTTAAAATACCAGACAAGTGTCTTCTGCATACAAGTTTCCATACCTCAAATACATCAGAAGTAAACCTTATAATAACATAACACATTGTACCCATCAGGCTAATTTCTGCACTCAGAAAAGCACAAAAATCTTACTCCTTCTACTCAGATTAATTATTGTTTTGAGATGGGAGAACCCAAGCTAATTAAGTAAACTGATTATGACCACAAAGATATCTTTACTGGTATAAAAGCTCATTTTTAATATGCTTAATAGTATAAAACACTGCTACGACCTGCATATATGAGAAATGGCACATGCAGACGTATGGGACACGTCTGGGGAGTTTCAGATCACCTGTGTGTGCCCATACACACACCATGTCACATACTGCTCTTTCCATTCAGGAAAACCTGTATTTTTTCTCCACATAGAGTTGTTTATTTTTCAGACTTCCTAACAGTGATGTCTAATACATCAATGCTATAGTTGTGAAATACCATGAGTTTGTAGAACAGAAAGACTGCAAGACATTGCTTTTGAAAATTGTAATGATAAATACTGTGAATCTTTTATTCTTCCTTTAAAATAAACTTTGGAAAATTCATACCTTCTTTAAAAGACAATTATAAGCTTGACATGCTGGACACAACTATTTAGAAACAACAGATCTCTCTATATTAACAGAACAGCAGAAGATTTTAGATGACTCTCTGCAAATAGAAGTGTTAAATGTGCATAAGCCTTTACCACTATGCAATATGGATAAAAAATAGCTTTTCCCTTGAGTTATATACTTAGTTGTAGTATGGAATTGCAAATAGAGATTGTTAGAATGGGGAGGCAATATTTCACCACTCGTTTAAAGGTGAAGTTTTGCCTTTTGTAAACAAAGATCCAGGGTCTCCCTACTAAATTATGCTATACAATATTTGCTAAACATCTCCAAACTTTACACAAAGAAATCCCTAAATTTGAAACTGATCAGTTAAATGAATAACACAAAATCTGGTGAGTGCAGATCATTATTGTACATCAACTCCAGAACAATAAATTTCTATTACCATAAATAAAATATAACTTAGTGATAAATTCTCTGAAAGACTTTGAAATAGCAGTTGATGGCATGGTGTGGGTATTTTGTTTTTCTCCTGCAGTTCTTGAAGCAAGGACATTTATTCATTCAGATGTCAAAAGCTGAGGATTACATTCTGATTTGAATTTGGGTGGTAAAATGGAAAAATGCTGGATAGTCACACTGCTGTAATTGATACCACAGGCAGGGCAGAGCAGACGGTAGGCAAGTGTTGTCTTCGTGATATCTCCACCAGTGCTTACAATCAGCTTCTACAAAATGTGCAAATCTTTTCTAACTATCTCCCCTTCCTCACACAGGATTCACAGCAATGGCTCTTGTTAGTATCTACTTTCAAATGAACCTTATCTCTTATTTTTTTGTATGGTTGCTTGAAGCTAATTTAAATTGCCTTTTAGCCACAGGCTTTTAAATGGAATCAATATCTACTAACACCAAAGACTATTAATCAAAGAAGGGTGACATATTCTTATTTGACCTTTATGAGCAAACTCTCTTAGTAATGACACTTTACTACTTAACATCGCTGTTTTCTTCCAACGTTATTCGTCTTCAGAGAAACTACGAGCCCACAGAAATCAATAGCATAAAGGACAGAATTTCATCCTTGAAGTACAGATTCAAGATTATGCAGTACAAGGCCATAACACTTCCAGGTTTATAAGCAGTGAAACAACGTTTATGTTTTAACCCAACAACTACATTAACAACTGAGCAGTTATTTCTGATCGTTCATATTTGACTGATCCTTACACCTATGTCTGTCATAGTCATCTTGTTTCTGGTAAAATAGAAGAAATTAGTCTCGCTGAACAGAGCTCAAATGACTTCAGTGCATTTCCTAGAGACTGTCGTGATGTTTATACACTTTCCACACTATTTTCACCAACAGAAAGCTAAATTGTATAGAAATCCAAAAGCAGATTTTGACCATGTTTTACAGTCTTTACGTATGAAAAAAATCTGTAGCTTTTTCAAATACAAGCGCAGAATTGCAATGTGTCTAATTCTACAACTGAAGTAGAAGAATTTCTTTAAAAAAAAAAGCATCACTCTAACCTAAAAATTATAGAATCTCAACATATCAATATCTTGCAGATTTAGGGATAATTATTTCTGGAACATGGTGCATGTGAGCAGTTGGGGCACATTGTGCTGCAAAGATATAGAATAAAGAAGAAATGTTTTCCTCCCTATGTATAAAAGCCATAATAGCTATGGCCTTTTACTTTACTTGGTGATTTAAGTAGAATTTATACAAGCCACTAAGCCAATATACACTGGTTGACAAAACTTCATTTTATTTGTTATAACAAGTCTAAACAATTTCTTACAGTTAAACATACATTACCTTGAATTATACTTAACAGCTTAGTGTAATGCAATATTTTATCTCTTACCCTCTATTATGGACAATGTTTATATTTCAATAATGTTTGTTCTTTAATTTTTGTAGTGTTACAATGTATTAGCTTCTGAACTGCAATACTTCTGCTCTTTGCTGCTTTGGCAGCAGACAGGAATATGCCCATATAGGGCAAACACTTTTTTTACCTAAAGGTTATGAATGAAAGCTGAGCATCAGATTACCACTTGGCTATGTTCTGCTTGAGATTTATGACCTGGAAAAGAATAAAATAAGCCTATTAATTGAAGACTTTTACATACTGTTTACAATGAATATCACCTAAATGCAATTCCACAACCATACTATGCTCAATATTACAATGATTCATACATTATGCAAACTTGCCAGGGTACAGATTCAATATATTTCACTTGCAGAGTATAACTGGAATCACTCCTTTCCTGCTTCAATCTGCCTCACATATTTTATAACTTCTCAGTTCTTTAAGAAATTTTGACCTTGGGAGCTTTTCTGCATACGCTAAAATCCACCCACTTTATGTCTTCATTGAAAGAGCAAAGAAGTCCACAGTGCTCTGTTTGTTCCACAACAGAGCAATTAATATTTATGTGATGATGACATAACACATTGTGTCCTCAAAATCTTCTGCAAAATGTGCAACACCTGATGGATTTTCACAGTACATATTATGGCTAGGAATACTCTGCATTGCAACAGGTGGGAAAGAAAAGGTTAAACTGAGGAAATTTAAATCTCCATTAACTCCTAGCAGACATCTGCAAGAGCACTGTGGCAAGGAAGGAAGAATGGTTTGTTGAATCTGCACTGGGTCCAGTTCACTCTGCTTAGGGAAACATTTGCAGCAGTTACTCACTTGTTACTACCCTGTGGACTGAGCAACAGACTGCATCAAACACATTGGTGCACAATTCAAATACTCATAATCTAGCCAAGATACAATTTATTAAAACATATAAATTAAATTACCTGACAGCCAATATTATTTGAATTTTACAGCAGTATCTCATATTATGCTATGAGTTCTCTTTATTTCCACATTGAAAATCTCAAGGCAATCACAGTAAGAAAAACACCAACCATATAAACAAATATTATCTTTTATAACCGCAAATAGATTGCAACCCTAAAGCTGAATTACTGTGCATCTTATTCTGGATTATTTTATGCTATCACTTCTTTGATTACCAGTGTGATAATGTTGAGATGAGTTTTCAGCCTTTCAAAATTAGACCTTTATATACAATTATGTTTTAGAGAACAGTAAATGATTTAATAGTCCATACATAATAGCAGCCATAAAAATTGCAACAGTCCTATAACTGAGCTAATGGATAATCTGAGGGAAAGACAAGGTAACAAAGGAGAAATGATGCAGGAAAAAATTGCTTCACTTTGAGTCCAAATGGCAGAAGTAGCTTGAGAAGCCTAGGGTTTCATGTGCAGTTAGTTTCAAAAATGAAAGATTCAAATATAATAAAAAGACATTAAAAAAGCCAGGAATATTCCACTTATACCATCATTCTTTAAAACTGCTGCTATCAGGAGGCTTTCACAATTTTGGAAAACTTGCTTGAGAAGTTGTTCTTGTCCACAAAAGAAGTGTCTTAAAGGGCATGACGTTCTTAACCTAGTGAGAGTAATTTGAAAGGTTATTGAACATGCAAAAAGTATAAAATAAAGATGCCTGATTAGAAATCACAAATTGGATGCTAGATGGTAGTAATGAAAGTTACTGTAGACAATATTAATCAGAATAAAAAGTCTCCTGTGTGATTTTCATATTAAAATTTTAAAAGCCTTTTTTTCATAGTATCTCTTCAAATTTTTAATATTCTTTATCAGTCTATCTTTTTTATGTAGTTTTATGGCATTTGGGGTCAAGACTTTCTCTCTTTTTATAAATATTGCCCTTATTTTGAAGATACATTAAAAAGCAAGTATACCACTGAATAGCCAGTGCATAGACTGGTTTTGAATATTCATTGTACGTTTGCTGAACAGTCCAAAACAATTTTTTGCTATCCTTTCAGAGATTTGACTTCAATTTGCAAACCATATAATTGTTTTTGAAAAAAATAATCCTCTGTGTGCTTGTTTGGAGGGGCAGGGGACAACGGAGGGAATGAGAGGCATTTGCCCGAGATGGTGTCAATATTAATAGTTTGTAGTCAAAGCCTTCCATCTACATCCTCAATAACATCAGCTTCCCCTAAAGAAAAGGAATAAAAAATTCGTGCATATATGATATGATTGTATCGGAGCTACAGTTTTCTGTACCATTTCCACAGCATACAGATCAGATGCTGTTTGGATCCCACTGCTGTAAGATGGCAGCAGCAAAAGTATCTCCACAGGTAACCACAGACTACTCAGCTATGTATTCGCTGCCATAAGAACTCTGCCTGGGACCTCTTGCAGTCAAGTACGTTGTTCCTCAAATTCTTTCAAGGCGCACATGCCCTGTAACACTGGACACCTTTACACAGAGATGCTCTGCTCTTGCTGGTTTGGACAGGTACCATAGGCTTCAATTCCCCAGTTCCAAACACAATGTGCAGTTCTTGCTATATGTAACGACAGCAAAAAATGCTTTCAGGTTAATACTCTTCTAACCTTATATAACTAGAATTAACATACGGTACAAGTTGTTCCATGGACTTCAGGTCTCATATGGCACACAAATGTCAGAAACCACTTCCTCTGCAGCAAAAGTTATGCAATAATCTTACTTTGTCACCTGCTTCAGCTTGGAAAACATGCTGTGTTTTTTTTTCAGAGCTGTTCTCTGTACTCATCTACAGGCAACAGAGACAACACCTTTTGTGCAATTTCACATGTGGTTAGAAATGCAGCGTGGGGCTCCTTTCATTACAGCATGACTCTCATATTCCAGTGGGTGACTTGCCACAGAGTGTGACAAAATAACTAAGTGTGAACACAATACCATCTGATGTGACTTCAGCTTTAAAGAAATGGATCGTTTTGATAACAGCAGGTAGAAGTAAGAAATTACCCATAAAACACTGCTATTTGCTGCTACCTGAAGGCTGAAGTACTGTGTGAAATGGATATTAGCTTGTCACAAGCACCCCTAGAAAACAGAAATTAGAAATTAGTGGACTACTTTTGAAACCACACTGAGGATCTAAACAAGTGAAAACATTCAAAAAAACCTTCCACCCACATACATCAATTCAAATGTTTGACTTTTCTTCAGATATTTATTGAAACAGTCATGGAAAGGAAAACTACACAACTCCACTTAAAATGAATGCATTGTCTGAATTTTAAAAGTAGAGAACTCATTGTGCCTTTAAGTTAATCCCACCAAATAGCTATGATCTTTAGCTAATAGACCAGGATGCATCACTTTGAGGACCCATTTTGTGGACATTCATTATCACTGAGGTGAAATTTTGCCAGACAAAGAAGCCAAGATTATAATATTGATTACATTTGCTGAATGAAATCAAGAGAGGATTTGTACTCAAAATTCATATGCTGATGCATGTTATAACCGTGCAACTTCGTGTACAAGGTAACTTTCTTCTGCTATTCATGGACAAAAACACTATTGAAGTGCTGTGTGGAGTGACAGTGCCCATTATCTCCCCCACTTTTAGTAGAATGAGAGCAAAATAATGAAAACCAAGTAGATGAAAATGATGCGATATGTAAAGAAAAAACCAAACCAAAACAAAAACACACCCCAATGTATTTTATTCTCTTTTCTTTTACTGTAACCCTGCTCTAATAACATCACTGGTGTATGGTACACTGTGGAGAATAAGGAGAGCTTCAGTCCGTCTTGACCAGAGTTGCAGAGATCTGGCACATAGGTGTTTGTGTCTGCTGGATAAGCAGTCACGTATCTTTTGTAGAGATTATCCTCAGCTGCTTCATAGTGAAGTGTTTTCATGCCCACTGGCACAAATGAACAAAATAAATCCTCTTCCAAAGAGGATCAGTGACAGCAGCAGAGTCAACACTGGCACGTGTTCCCCCAAATGAAGAAATGCAAAAGTTTGTGTTCCCTGTAGGAACCAGAGGCAGCTTGTTTGGACTGGAGCTGCAGGAGCAATGGAAACAGAGTATCTGATACTACAACAAGCGGTTGATTCCCAGAGCTGTTGGTGAAGATGAGAGGCTGAGAAGAGAAAGGCTTCTCAAAATCCTCTCACAGTTGCTCTCTTCACTAATTTTATCAAAATATTGCCTTCTTCAGGTATATTATATGACAAGACATTAATTACAAATTAAGTACTTACTACTTAGACACTTTTGAAAATTTTGGTATAAAGCTGCCTAGAGCTGCGGTCACCCCAGTAGTTATTTCTGCCTGCATTGTTCAAGTACATTTAGAGATATGGAGCATCCTTTAAAGCAGTTAAGAATTTTGGGATGTCCTTTACTGATTTAGAGGTAATACTTAAGCACCTTAAAAACAACCTGATCCCACCATGAGTGTTTAAAAATCCTGCTACCAATGATGGACAGGGAAACAACACTAATGCATTGCTAAGGGGATTTCACTACGTCTGCAAGTTGTTTGCTAAACCATATCAAGCAAATAAATCAGGATAAAAGTCTCTTTAGTTCATACTAGGAATGTATGGGCTTTATAAAAAATCTGTACAACAAGATTCTTTGTTTTAATTACGTTATTTCAAATGGTATAAAAAAATGGATGGCATTTTGCATGTTAGCAACATATAGGTGCATAGTATGAAAAACCTTTTTGTCTTTTTTGTTTACTTATGCAGAATTCAAAAGAACATGAATGCCCCACAGTCCTATTTTGATTTAATACCTTGAAACAAGGGAACTGGCCGATAGCATTCAATAAGTTAAATGGCCGTGAGCCACCAAGGGACATCACTTGGGGATTTTCTGGTCTAGCACACACAGTTCAATGAAAAAAACCCCCAACAAATCAGTTAAAGTGATCTGACCTTTTTTCCCCAGTTAAATTAAATACCTCTAAAATTTGGATTTTGCTCAGTTTGGTTTGTGGAATTTTTCTTTTTTACTCAGATAACAATTTCCAGGACTAATATTTTGAGTTTATAACTTTCCATGAAAAAAATAATTACTACAAGCAGCATTCAGTAGCTAAAGAAATCTGACAGCTAAATCCATGTGAGTTTTTAATGATTAACATTTCTGTGTACATACCATTTACACTAGTTGCCTAAATATGGCTCTGACCACAAAGTCAGTGAAACATTTGAAGTTTTGAAAAGCTAATTATATTTTCTCTGAACTGGAAACCCACACTGAAAATACTGGCATCCTACTGTGAAGCCATTTATAAGTAGCATTTGAACAGCTAAAAAATACTGAGCTTAATTTTACTAACACTGTAACCAGTAGAAAAATATGCAAAGTGCATCCTGAACACTACAAGCAATTAAAAAGCTAGTTTTGTGTAATATCATGACAGTGTTTTAAACAGATTTTAAAAATACTAAGAAGGAAGAGCTCATAAGTGTGTTCATTGTTCTAACTTGTGATAAAATTTTCTTTTAAAAATTAAAAAACTTAATAATTGCTCATAATTTATCTGCAGAAAGCTAAGCTAAAATTTTTGAAGAACATAATAAGTAGTTAAACAAAGCAAGCAGTTGTTCTATGCATTACTGCCACAGAGGATAAACTTACAAACTGTACTTCAGCTTCAATGTTGATTGTATCTTAAATCCAGTTAGGTAAACAACACTGTCTAATCTGATTTATGTTTTTGACATCTCTGTCATCTCCTTCAGAAATAAATATTATATAATCACAAAAATTGTTTGTTTTTACTGTTAGTATTTATCCCTGTGCATGACTGTGGTATAAGACTGTTTATCTTTTCAAGTTCACCTGAATTATTGTGACTTACTGTTTTTCAATAAAAACTGAACATCCACGATAGCACAATGATTCATCCACAATTTCTCGTCAAGACGTCAGAAGGACAAGTTTCCATTAGAAATGCAAGAGCCTGAAGAGAAATAAAACAGAATACAACTGAATTTTTCACTAAGTTATTATTGTTTTATCTGTTTTTTCCCTTTACATTCAGACATTACCATACAACCTTGACATTTGATTGATCTCTGTCATATATTGTATGTTTAAAATCTTTAGAATTCTGATGCAGAATTACTGCACAAATGCTGGACTGTGATGGAGGTTAATAAAAAAAAAGAAAACACTGTCTGAAAACAGATGTTTGGATTTTGAAGTACAAATATAGCTGGCACTCAGCAGATAAGCCCAGATTTCACCAGGTCTAAGGGATAAGAGACAGACATTTCTCTTTTAATCTGATTTGATTTACTCACTAGTTTTCAGATAAGATAGAAGCATAAAAGATCAAGGTCCTACGTTTCGAATGATTAATCAGTGGCTTTTTATTTTCTTCTACAATACTTGGAGCATCTGTGTATCCATTAGAAGGCAAATCTCACATATAATAGGGTTTCTAGGATTTACTACCAATTGCTTGTTTAAAAATGAAAGTGGTTGGCAATAGTTATGTACAGAGTTGAGTCTTAATGACTTTTCATGAAAATCATATCAATTAATTAAAACTCCCCAGTATCTATATTCATCTCCAAAGTTTTGAAGATGGCATGGCTAATATACAGGAAAGGGCTATAACTATCAAGGTGAAATTCTGTTTCAAATAACAGTTGTAACTACATTTCAAGGATAAAAGAGAAAAGTAACCTGAAAGTTTGGATTACCGATTAAAATTATAATTAATAAACAATGTGCCAATGTCATTATCAGTCACCTTCTCATAAAACGTTTTTGCCACTAGTTAAACAAAAAAAGTAATGAACATGAGCTATGCAAGTGAAAAACGAATAACTTTTCAACATCATCAACACTAACCTTAAAAATAAATAAAGTACAACACAATCCACAATATATACAGCTCTGTCCAAATTAAATGGGATTTGGGGAACTTACCGAAAAACTAACTTGCAAACAGGGCAAAAGCAATGGCAAAAAGCATCCTGTATGGTGTGCAGGATGCTTGAAACAAAAGTGCGTTTCTAAAATACTCATAATATGAGTTACATTAAACTAAGTTTCAGATAGTGAGGGAGGAGGAGCTGATTTCTCTCCACTCTCTCACTTTCAAGTAGCACCTTCACGGACTTATTTTTAATTTTCAACAATTGTCATATAATTTGCAAAATTATTACACAGAAAACTACGTGACATGAAATTAATAAATTGTGACATTGATAAATATAAAGACTATTAATTAGCTGTCTATGTGCTAAGTGACTGCTTAGGAATTGTATCTTTACACTTTCAGCAAGGTGCAAAAAAATGAGAGGACTCTGAAGTAAGCAGAAGTGGGATCAAGTGCTGTGTTAGAAGTGTTATTATGCTGTTTGCCACTAGTATAAAAAAACCCAAGGAAATAAGGATAACAAATCATTCACCATGATGATTTGTTATCACCAACCTAAAACCCCAGCGTTAGGGTTCTGAATGTGGATTCTGCCACTTTATTGATGGGTTTGTACCTGTTTTATTTCTGTACCTGTTGCCAGCATTTCTTGTGTCTGTCATATCACATTCCAGATAACAAAAAAAATCAATCTTCTAGACACCACAGGGTTTCAGGATCCCACAAAGGCTTTTTATCCACTTACTTTCCTATGGAGAATGAAAAGGGAAATGTATAGATAATTTTCCATCCTTAAAACAAAGCAATCCCAAAAAAAACAAAGTCAAAAAAAGAAGTAGGGAAAAACCCAGCATAATACCTGATCTGACTAAAGCAGGAGAAGGCTAACAGCTCCCCTAATACTGCACTACTTCAACCAGATTTGCTGCCAGCATAGCCCTCAGGCAACCTCAACAACATATATAGTTGCTGGATTGGCCTTTTCTCTGGCTAACCTGCTTGTAATTAGGCACTTTTTGTAGATATCACATGTCCACACCACTGGTCTTTTTTCTCCCTTCAGTTTTTCTTTTATATGTTCCATATTTCATGAGGCATTCCATTTAATGAGGTAGCACCTTTTTCTTTTACAAACAAATTAGATGTTAGAAATTAATCATCCACAACTGGCCTCACAGTTGTCAATATTTTGACAAGAAACTCCCAGTTCTTACAAACATTAATATGAAATCCAGCAAGAAGTTTTGCAATGTGCTGTTCTCTCCTATGTGCTAGTCTGACTTTTACTCTCATTTGTATTCCTCTAATGAAGTCTCATGACATAGTTACTTTAGAATAAGCAGGAGTGTGTGGTTGAGCAACCTCATGCACACTCTCTGGTGACCCTGCAGTCAATGAGAAATCATAGTCCTCATCATAGCCCCGCTTAGAGCAGGTTTTATTTCTAGAGGTGTCTCCATCTCATTTGCTGGCTAGCCAGAAAAGGATCACATAAAGACATGTGCCTAGCAAACACTGGAGGAGAACTGATATGTTTCATTATGTCACACTCATCCAACATGTGTTTCGAGGCTAGATCGATAAAAAAGAGATCTACAATCTCTCTTCTATATGGCTGTATTTGATCGACAATCTCATGACTACTCATGAACTATTAAAAAATGAGCATAGAGTCCATAATCCCTCTAATCATAACAGTACTTTCAGAACAACAACAAAAAAAAAAGGTAGTAAAACTACAGTGCTTCAAATTAGTAAACCTAAATATTTACTTTACACAATTTATTTAATATACTGCACACAAGAAAAATGCTCTGTTAAGTATCATAAGGAATAGGTAACACTTATAATTCACATAGTAACGATGTAACTAAACCTGTAATTCTTAAACCTAGGAAAACTCAGTATACATTTCACCAATCCCAATTACTTATATACATGATCCACAGACTTTTTTTTTTTTAAACTGAATTAATGACACAATCTAAGGGAAATTACAAATGGAATTAAATACAAGCTATGTATTGATATTCAAGATACTACATTAAAATTCAAATTTAAAGAAAGGCCTAAAAAAGTCTAAACTCGATCTAACAAGTCATTCTTTCCTCATATGGATTTTCTGCATTAATTTTGAATTTTCACATCTCTGTTTTGAGAAGAAGCTTAACGAGGCATATTGCCTAAATGTAGCTTTTGATGTTATATTTCCTTCAAAATTCATCAGAGTGCACAAATATATTTATTTTTCCTATGGTATTTTAAGAACAAGCTCTTGAAATGGGTATTTGAGAATGAAATAGAAATATAATTTATTTTACAAATCAAAAAGAAATAAAAATTTTGCTTAGATTATGTTTTAATACTGGTGTTTTGAACATGGCAAATGACATAAAGGATGTTTTAGAGAAAATGGGTTAAAAAAACAATTGTAACATCTTAGCCAGCCAAGGCTAGAGCTACTTTGGCAAGTGTTTAGATTAATAAGAGCTGACAGGCAGTCAGGTTAGCCAGATTCAGCATCAAGTAAAAAACACATGTATGCTAGAAATTCATTGCAAACATATAAACCAATTTTTTTCTGGTTTTGGTTTTCTTTGTGTTTTCACATTCAGGTACAAACTTTCATTGTATATTAACAGATTGAGTGATAACATTACTTATTTTGATTTCCACCTTGAACCTCATACAAGATAAACCATACTGGAAACAGAAGTCGGTCTCAAGTTCACAAAAAAATTAATAAACCTTCACTGTCAAAGTTAGTCCTAGTTTAAAGTTTCCTATTGTAATCCCTGCCTGACACTAATCTAAATATTCTAATTACTTGCTCTGTTAATAGCAACTTGCAGGCTTAGAGCAATGGACTGTACACTCTAGTATTTAATGCTGTTACTTCTGAAATTAGAAAGCAGTTCTCTGATGTGAATGAAATTAAATTTATTTTTAATGAAATTTTAACCAAAATCTTTCATCAGGAATCTCATACAATGAATGTTTTAACTTCCTTTTCTGTAGCTTTTTCAGCATGTAACTTTGTCTCATAATAAACCCATGGTTACTATATTGCACATTATCTGTTACCCAGTATGTTGGCTACCTCCTCTCTAACTTATCCAAGTCAAAATGATAGTTCTCCCCTCTGCAGTCTTCATACATTTGCACACTGCTATGTATGTTTTCAGTCTCTTCTAATTTCAAAATCAGATCTCCTCAGCTGCCCTCTTTTTTTTTTTTTTTTTTTTTCTTCTCCATTTTATAACTTCGTGGTGCACTGGGTGAGCTGCATGAAATCAGTTAATTCCTGTTCCTATCAGTTTCTCTCCATTACAGCCAAAATAAAACCACTGATATAGGGGTGTCACTTTATTCTGCTCCTCTCCTTCTCTTTCTAGGCTGCAAATATTAGGATTTATTGGATGGCACCAAACACATCTTAGGTGCTACTGTAAAATAAAATGATTAATCGATTCAGCAAACACTTGAAGCAAAATGACTTTTCATAGTGTTTTCAAATGGCTGTCTCTCCATTAGGGTGGACACATACTAGGAAAGGCATTGAAAAAAACATACAAAACATCGTATATATCCTCACTGGTCAGGTTACTGAGGAATGCTGCTGTATGACATTATAGGAAAACAGTCTCTGATTCACATTTCTCTAAGATAGGAATCAGCACGCTGTTTAGAGCATTTTCAGGGAGATGTATTCCTATGTCATTAGGATTGCTGGTGATGAAGCCACATGGTGAAGTAGATAGAATTGATTTGATTTATCTATTAATAGTTGAGCTAGATGATCAGCTTTAATGTTTCAAAATACATGGGTTGTGAAGCAAAATATGGAACAGAGAGCTTAATGACGTGTGTTTTAAAATCTAACCTTTAGTTTCTTCAGCAGTTTGACAGTTTGTGTCCATGTTACCTTCACTTAGGTTAACTAAAAAATTACTTTCATTATTGCCATCACCTTCCAATGCTCTGCAGAGTAGAACAGGAAACGTGGCAAGGAGCAATGACAGTGAGGAAGATGGGGATGCCAATCAAAGGTCAAACTTCCAGAACACAGGCAAAGCTTTTGTGTGCTCAAGTGCAATGATGTACCACAACTTAAGCATAAGGGTAAACAGTTACTAATATTTGCTAAACTATTGCCCTTTTCTCATGCAGTGTCCCATCCCCTAGTTGAGGTTATCAATCCTTTAATAGAGCAACAAAGCAGAATTGGT
>NW_008610303.1:73211-119985 GCF_000691845.1 Merops nubicus | reverse complement strand
GACCACTCTGCCTGCTTAATTTGTCAATCCACTTTTCCTGCAATGGCCAGCAGCTGAATTTCTATTTTTGCTGAAGCTGGGTTCAGCCTTCTTTGCAGTGAAGTAGCAGAGACATGTGAGCCAGCCTGAAGCCAGCCCTGGAGCAGTGCAGGGTGAACACTGGAGCAGCCGAGCAGGGAGCTGGAAGCCACTGCTGCTCTGTGCCTGTCAATGGGCAAAGCAGGTTAGACTTGATCTATTTCATAAAATTCACTCACAGTGAAACAGACTCCAATACCATGGAATCATTTAAAAAACACAGAGAGTCTTGTTTTGTGCTGCTAGGACTGTAATAAATGATTGACTATTTTCAAGACTTTCAGAGGAGACTGAATGAAGTCAGAGTGAAAGCACTTTGACTCCCAAACCTTGTTTGCATGTGTAGGAAAATAAATGATATTAAAATGCTTAATTCGAAGCTAATTCTTTCATAATTCAACTGCACACTCATAGAGCTGCTAAGAAGTAGTTTATTGGTCATTAAAAAATGGCTATTAATATTGCAGTAATAGATGTTGTGAAAGTAATAAATTTTCCACTTACAATGCTTATGTCTCACCAAGTTTAAGATTGTTTCAAAGATGGGATGTCTCATTCTTCAGTCTACTGCTACAGCATGAAGGGATTTTGGTGGAAAATTCTGTTTCTTCCCTGAGCAGAAATTTTGTTCTTGTGGGAGTCTGATACGGTGATGAAGAAAAAAAATCTTGGGTGCTGACTGCAAAGCTGTAACTGGAAGTAAAAAATTTTCACTTCTTTCTCATTGGGAAGTTGTTCCTTTTCTGTCCAATTCTGGGACTCTCTGTGAGGAAAATGAGAACAGAACAGCACACAAGTTTCAGCTATACATTGAGTGAAATTTTGCCTTCCCAAATCTATCACAGACTTTAGAAACACAGAGCAGCTATGGGCATAACTATTTACCAAGTTATTTTTAAGAACACAAGCTATCACTATCCTTGCACGTGTATATGTAGATAGTAATGGTGCATTAGAGTACTCATAATGTGTGAGACCTGGATTCAGCTCCTCCTCTAGGGGATCAAAACTCGTGTGTTGCACACACATAGGTACACATACAAAAAAGCCTTGGAAAGTGAACCTAAATGCATAATTAGAAGGTAAGTACAAATCCCCTGCCAGTAGAGCAAAAGGGATGACAGTGTGAAGGTGTGAGAGAGGGAGCCATAGCACTTCTCATGTATTTAAAGAAAGTGTACCTACCCAGGAAATCTAACAAACAACTAGAAAAATTGAATCTTTTCAGCATCTTAATGACAAACTGATTTTAAAAGTATTCAGGACCGAGAAGGCTAAATTCCTAACCAGACATTCCTGGATCTGAATTTAATATTTACACAATAGTAGAAATAGTATGACTGATGAAACATACACTTAAAAATGGGGAAAATGATGTGTGACAAACACCTAAAACCTGATCATTTAATCTGATGTAATGTATTTCAGTAAGAAATGCAGGTCGCTTGGCTACAGTTTGTATTTCAGCCACATTAGAAGACTGTGGAGTTCATCGTTTCTAATTTTTAAAGTAGATTACAACTGCCACATTGTTAAGACCTTACAATTATATCTGAACAATAAATTGTATTATTAATAGGATGGTTATGGCCGGTGAGTGTTAGATATTGTTATTTGTGATTTGCACTTAAAGAGGGATTTTAATCAAGTTTACCATTCTCAAAAGTCTGGTTTGCATTTAAATAAGCGTCCTTAAAAATTGATCTGTTTTGCTCAATTATACAATGCCTCATTCTGAAGCCTAGGAGTAATTTATTACACGGACTCTGTGAGAATGGAAGATGTATTGCATTGTATTTAATCTCATCAAATTTCTGCTGATTTTTGATGACAATGTCTGTTTATCATAATTATTATGAGTTGTCTAGGTTAATAAAACTAGAAAGACTATGTAGGAATTAAACCAGTATGGAATGTTAAACTTAGTATTTATGTAAGGCTATCCAAAACCAGCTGCCCTTCATGGGTCTATGAAGCTGTTTATTCCAGTGTTGTCTCTTGTATCAACATTGTTAAGTAACTGAAGTATATAAAATGGCAATTTTTAGGAATGTATTATGAACTCTTGAAGATGAAAATATATTATAATATTACAAATTAGAGATTTTTTTCTATCGTACTTGATAGAAAGTCTTGTTTGCATTAAAAACAACCTGGTCTTCATTTGCATTATATTGTTGCTTTAATAAAGTGGCTTCTTTGCCTTATTGCTCAACTGTAGATAAGTTGTTTATAGTGTACAGGTATTGCTTTCTTCATTTAGAGCCATAATTAGCTTCTTCATTGTAAGAAGTACTTATAAGCATTTTCCATACTGGTTCCATACTATACCATAATTTCTAAGAAGCACTCCCTACTGAAAGTGCGTTAAGTAGGAAACTATTTCTAAAAGCAACAAGCAAAAAAAAAAATTTAAAAAGTAAATCTTGACTTAATATACCTTTCAGAAGATGCAAAATACATTTTTTTTTCTTTGATATTCAGAAGAATTTCTTTACTGAAAGAGTAGAGAGGCATTGGAACAGTCTGCCCAGGGAGGTGGTGGAATCCCCATCCCTGAAGGTGTTCAAAATACATGTAGGTGGGGCATTTGAGGAGATGGTTTAGTGGTCATGGTAGTGTTGGGTTGATGGTTGGGCTTGACGATCTTAGAGGTCTTTTCCAACCTTAATGATTCCTGGTTTTATTTGGAAATAATGTAAAGCACTCACTTTTTAAGATTACACTAAGGGTCTTTTGTGATCTGAAATGAAAGCCTGCGTTTGCCATATTCTTTGACACAGAAGCATATTGACTTGTCTTAGATCGAAATCCACAGGCAGTGAGCAAGTTTTCAACCCACAGCCAGGTCAATGACACTCTGAAGTAAGAAGAATGCTCACAGAATTATTGTACAGTAACAAAATACTCTTCAAATACTCCAGCAGAAACAAACACACTTGAAAATCCCAATTAAAAGTGGGAAGAAAAAGGTTCAAGGAAGGCTGGAAAAAAGAATTATTTGATCAGCACTGTATGTTTTCTCTTTGAGTACCCCTGAGCTGGCTAAAGTCCTGCTTTTATCATCAGTGACGTTAAAAAGTTTGAGGTTTCCTCTTTTTGGCTCTGGTTCTGATTATTTTGTGACAATTCTCACACCATTCTTCATTTCTACAGTTATCAATAATAGCAGTGGTCGCCTTTAGAGGTATGTTAAGAGCATTAACCTCCCCAGTAAAGCACATGAGCTTTCTAATAGGCAGAGTGGAAACACAACACAATATTTCTGCTACAAGAATGACTTTGGAGTTAAAG
Organism: Merops nubicus; assembly: GCF_000691845.1. Taxonomy (NCBI): domain Eukaryota; kingdom Metazoa; phylum Chordata; class Aves; order Coraciiformes; family Meropidae; genus Merops; species Merops nubicus. The sequence continues at coordinate 116,613 of NW_008610303.1, read as the reverse complement.
AAGTGAAGAGACAAAACCAGTGTTAAGTAAGTTCACACTGAAGTCAATAAACTATATAATGATAGGAGTTAGTGTTGTTCTATTTCACCATTCAATATAATGTAAGCTTTTGTTGCTTAAAGGAGAACTTTATTGTGTTTATAGATAAACTTTATGGCTTATTTGTCATCATGAGAGCCTGAATGTGTCTGTCTCAGTTTCTGCTCAGGACTATACACAGTCTATTTTCATACCAAGAAGAAAGAAAAAAAATGGTATCAAAGCAACTTTAACTTGTTAAGATAATTGTCTTGCAATGATTGATCTAGTCATGTCAAGATAATAAGGTTTTTATGGTCCTGAGGAAGATGTAATCTAATTTTTGGAGGGATTCTGATCTCACTGTTGCTGCTTTATCACTTTTAATCTCAACACTTTTATTTGAATTTGTCCTGCAAAATTCAATATACTTTTAGTTGACAGCTGAAGACATAGAATAGTCTTTTTACACTAAGTTTTCCTGTGTTGCAACTGTGTTTTAAATCTTGTTATCATTACTCCGAACAAATCCAATTATGGAGTTATTTTGCTACTTTAGACAGAGAACACTCGGCATAATTTCTCCAATACAATAAAAGTACCTCTTAAAGAAAAAGTAGCAATCAGATTTTGAACAGGAGGCAGCTGCTAACGCTGTCTTTAGTTATTTGGTAGATGATAATTTGGAATTTAAAGAAAAGATATCAAAGACTTTTTATTATTCTTCAATAGGATCTACTTATAGTTTTAGTGGTTCTGTTTTCTAAGTATACAACAGTAAAATAAAGTCTGTATTTAAAAAAAAAAAAAAAAAATTGTTCAACACGGTCTTGCTCAGGTCACAGTTTTAATTATAAGACACTTTTTAAAAATTCACTAAGGCAAAATGGAGTTACCACAAATCTGGTTAATAAATAACTCATAAAGTTTCATTTGTTTACGCTGACCACAGTGCCTTAAGAACCAGAAGTCCCCTCTGCTCTGCCTGACAGCAAGTTCTATCTGCTCCTCCATAAACAGGGAAAAGTATTTAGTCTACTCTTCTGGGATTGTGTTATTTGTTGTATTTTCTTTTTGGCTCTACCCTCTTTGATTATTTTTAGTTCTTAATCTTATTACTTCACAATTCTGTACAACTGAGCTGAATAAGCTACTTATCCAGCCTCTAAGCTGAATCTATCTAGATCATTTTGAATTCATTTGCTCTGTTCCTCTGTTACTTTATCCTCCTTTCCCAGTTCTATGTCATTGGCAAATTTAGGTCAGTAAATTATATATTAAACAAAAATGGCCCTAATGCTGTGCTGACATTCCTTTTAACTCCTTGCTGAACTTTTAAAATCTAGAATATTTGCTCTTTCAAGCAAAAGTAATTTCTTGGGAATTCGCATGCCCTTCTGTAGGAGCGTGCTTGCTTTATTTGTAGATCACTTCTCCTAAAATCTACTTTAAAATAAGCACCACAGTTCTGCATTTTTCACCACCTGAATATGTATTGTCATATTCTTCAGAAGAAAGACAAAAGACAGGAGTCACAGAGTGCAACATCTTAACCTGAACTCTCTTTTTGGTCTGGGCAAATCACTTAACCTCCCCTGATGCTCTCCCATGAGAGGAACTCACCATTTTGGGGATTATTTTTCACTAAGCACTTGCAGGGTTCTGCAGACATGGTTAACGTGTCACGTAGCAGCCCAGTCCTTGTGGTCTTCAACATTCAAATACACTTGTTAATATTTTTTTGGCTCCTGATTGCTCAAAACATTCCCATTTCTCATTTTTTTGTTATCAATATCCCATGACTTCGCCCTTCTTGGATAAAACATTCTCCCCTAGATGATACATAATGAGACAGTAGAAAGATGCTGTCATTTGACTCACTGTGACATGTTTCAGAACACACTTTATGAAATTCTCTAGCACTTTCAAATGTCCAAACTATGTCATGCAAATATATTTCCAGTGCAACTCTCAAAATATATCAAAATACTTGTTCTAAACTAACACTAATTTTGTTTTCAGTTCAAAGTAGTCTCTTATCTATACCGAAGTTCTTAATTCTGCATCTAATATGGGAATTAGCACTGAATGCAATACATTTTTCTGTGTGAGGAAATACCCATAAAAGGATCGTGTATGCAGTTCCCAGAATGAATTTTTAAGCCTTGCTCTTTCCATTCAGTGTACTCTGCTGAGTACATGAAGAATTGCAATCACCAATTTGCATAACTTTTTTTTTTACTTTTGGTCAGACTCCTTGTAAGAGATCCATTTACTACTCATAAGCTAGAGCATCCAGACTACAGACTGTTTTTAAGAATGAATCATGTGTTGGGCCTCAGAGCTTTTTGGCACAGAAACGTCCAATCAGTCCATACTTACCCGCTTATTTATGAGGTTTCCTGTGCACCTGCGTGTCAGAGAAGTAAGACAGGAGTGCTTCAATGAGGATTATTCTTTCTACCAAAGTTTGTTCTTGAGGGTAGACTTGTGGCCCCTAATTTCTTATTCCTGGAGAGAAACTGGTTGACACACAGTCAGACCTGTGTCCTCCACTATGCACCAGCAGTGCTGCAGAAGGATGTTGTAAACACCAGAAAGTGTGGTCAGCACTTACTTTCTTTTCAGTACAACAGAGAAGTATGAAATGTCTGGTTGCTTCCATGCTCAGCACATGGCAAGACAACATCCTACTGCATGGACTGATGGCTAGAATGACACCAAACTCCTGTGCAGGAGCAAGGGAATGGCTGGTCCCTTAGACTCTATCACGCAGGTCCTCTGTAGGTCTGTTACTTTCATCTTGCAAATAATTCCAGGTATCTGGAATCTATCTTTCTCTGTTTCAACTAAATAAAGGATATCTTAAAAATTACCACATAAGAACTCATGCTGTGTACCCTTCTTATAAAGGGTGCAGGAGTAAGCCAGAAGTAAATCAGGGCTGCAAACATAGGTGGTTCTGACTGTCCAGAGAAAAATTACATTTAACTACAGCTAGATAACTCACTGTAGCAGCTTGGTAGTGTTCCCTATTTACTGTGTCTGCATGTGTCTAATCCCTGGGTTATCACTAAAATGAGACTCAGCAGCAGTGCAGGCTACACATTTACAAGAATACAGCAAGAGCCTGCCTCCTTGTTCCAATTTTTTAAAAATTATAGCAATATCCCCTTTCTGGCTTTTATTGTGTTGAGATCATCTAGGTTCTCCCTTCGGAATACTGGTACTTTTACCTGATGAGGGCTTTCAGAAGTGTGAGTGGCACACCTGAAAAAACAATTAGCACACCTGAATGCTCTAGTCTAAAATGTTCAGTGGAGAGCTGGCTTAATATTAAAAAAGTCTTAAGGACTTGCTTATGTGCAGGGGTTTGTGTTTGTTGAATGTATTGGAAGATACAGTGGAAAACAGAAGAACTGATGAAGATTAAAAGGAATAGAGCTGATTTTGTGCAGCAGCTCTTGAGATGCTTAGTCTTCTTGTTTCTGGTTTATACAACCAGGGCAGTGATTCCTCTCCACTGCAAGTCTCCAAATTGCTTCACACAGAGCAGCTGAAGGGGTCACAGTCTTTTCCTGCCAGCCACAAACCCACATTCCTTTCCCTTCCTTAATGAACCATATCTTATTACTTCTTGTTTGAGGGCCTGGTTTCTATCCTGAAGTGGCTAGGTGCATTTTAACAGGCAAAGCAGATCTTGGACATAGAAGGCTTGCCACACAAATGCCAGGGGTTTGGTTTATCTTAAAGAAAGTGACGGTATTAGAGTACATAAGGGACAGACTTTTGATACTTAAAAGGCACAAAGGCATTTGTCACAACAAGCCTGGAAAAATACTTTTGGTGAAAGTATACTCCTACCTTGGTTTCCCCTCCAGCTTGAGCCTTTGAAGTAGCTGTCATTTACTGGCTAAGCTCAGGGTTCTTTCCTGCAGACCCTTGGTGCCCTGCAGGCATCCCCCAGCCTCCCCATGCTGCCAGTGGATGTTCCCAGCAGCAACTGAATGATGCTTCACGTCTCTTGTGCCTGCTCTCTCCAAGCAGTGATCAGATTGGCAGCAGATGAATGGTTCAGCCTTGGTAACTTTGCTTCAGGGTACACCACTGGGCTGAAAAGTAAAGTCACTGAGCAGAATTAGCTCTGTTCTACCGCAAACCAGGACAACAGGACATCCATCTGAAGCTAATATACTGGATAGAGGAAAAGGGGAAAAATATGTTATTGGTGAATTGTAGGTACACTGTGGCATTTCTAGCTACTCTATGTTTATAAATATGAGTTTGCCTTGATGGAATCTCTACATCTTAGCTACACTTCTGTTAAAGTTATTTTTATTTTTCTTCATTAAAAAAAAAAAAAATTTCCAAAATAATTTTTAAATCTTCACCATTACCCTTAACACCTCTAGTCAAAAGGAAAAATAACTATGTTTTAAGTTTAAAATTAAACCAGTTTCTGAATTATGAAATGGTAGCAGAAAGGTTTTCACAAGGAAGTCAGTAGGTCTACAGGACACTGGAGTTATCAAAAGGGACTTACAGGGTAAGGAAACCTTTTCTCACTGAGAAACAAGCTACTTCCAGCTATTTATTTTGGTTTCTGTTTTTGTTTATGCAGACTTTTTTTTTTTTTTCTAAAACCTTCTGAGGCTAGCACAGTTAAAGCTGAGAATCTGACATTTCTTAATATCTAAAAGAAGTTCTAATGGAAAGGAAGCACAAAGTAAAATACAAAAGAATTGCACAGGTAGAAAATACCAGGAAACAGAGTCTTATATTTTTCAAAGCTCACAAGGTACTCTCCTCAGTTCTTTAATATGATTAAACCAGAATTTCTTGCATTTCAAGAATTGAAATTGCTTTCCCAATCTGAGCAGTTGCACCGTGTGATGCCTAAAACAAAATTGGGTCCATCCTTAGGCAGAGCATCAGGAGCCGTGCATCACAGAAACGTTCAGGAAGATTGAATGTCCAGAAGTAATTTTTCATCAAGTTTAATTATTTATACTTTATATACTAAAAATCTCTGTAAAGAACTAATATGCTGGCCAAACCCAAGCTCAGTTTTAAAAAGAAAGTTCCAGGACTGTCATTAATTGGATGACAAACGGCTTCCAATATTAGAGGACAAATCGTGGCTATGAACTTGCTATACCACTGAAACAGCATGAGATGAGAGGCAGGCATTCTGCACTTCTGAAAGCAGGAATATTTTGTCACTGTCATTGGATACAATTTCTGATGTATAGTTAAATAACCTTTACTTTCATCCCTACAGTGTAAAAGATGAAAATCTTTTAAGAGCAAGAGTCCCAAAGAAATGTAAATACAATGTATTCACTACTGACATTTCAAAAGATTTTACCCCACCAGTAGAGACAGCTATTCTCTATTATCAGGTTTCCTGTCAGTCATGTTGATTAAAGTTGATAAATATAGAAAGCCACTTGGGGTAGGCTAAAGGATACAGAAGAAAAAAGCAACTTATTTGAAAAGGACCATATTTCTTGGGAAATGAAAAGCAGACCATGTTTGTCTCTATTTTTCAAGTTCAAGAGAAGCAAAACCCCATTTTATTTTTTTTTTTTCCATTTTCCTAGTAGTACATATTTTTATACTGTAATTAATGTAATAATGCTTTTCATGGGCAAAGTAGTGTGACACTGAAGTCAGCAGTTTTGCTGTATTCATACACTATTGTGTTTAACAAACTTGGGCAATATTTGAAATTCACTAGACCAGATATTGAAATTTTGGGTCCAGTAATAGCTACAGTCTGAGGGAACATGAGTCCAAGTGCATCAGGAACACTGGAATGTGCTTTGCTAGACTAGGGTGTCAGTCCTGGAAACAAACTGCTTTTGAAAGCATGCCATATATTCTCTATAAATACTTAAAATGCAAAGGACAGATCAGGTTGATATAATTCATAGGGTCAAATCAGTTATAAAGATTCTTCTCATTGCTATTGCATATGCATTATTTTTAATCTTCTAAAAGCCTTTAGCAGAAGTGTCTATTAATTCCTGAATTAATATTAGGGATTAATATTTCTGAATTAATATTAGAAAAATTTACTATCAAAAAAAGGAAAAGGAGTAAAGCTATCACAAAATGAACTATGGATAAGAAAAGTTAACTTTTTTTTTCTTAGTAGAAACAAGCAAAAAACTGTGGTAAATCAGTGGAAAAATGGTAAAGCATGGATCCAAGAATACTTCGTCAGTTATGACCTTCCATTAGACATCAGTGGAGATACTTACATCAATGTAAAGGAACATGTGAATGTCCAGGAGCAAGAGTTTAAATCAAAAATATTTTCCATGAAAGTGGCTCTCCCTATCTTGTCAAATTTACTAGAAGAATACTTGTATAAGTTGACTGACTATTGTAATTAGATTAGCAGAAAAGACAAGATGGCAGAATCTAAGTTGGATTTCTTGAAAAAAAAAAGAAAAATCACTTGTGATAAAGCTGAGATACTAGTTAAGAAAAAAAATCTTATGTTTATCACAAACAATTAATTAGATTCACAATGTAGCTATAAAAGTATCTGATGACCCACAGAGTTTTGGCTAATAATGTGAACTCTACTGCCAGTAGAATATATTGACTTAAACATGTAGTGGTTTGTAAAAAGTCCCGTAGAGTCTTAAAAACAGAAAATTATGTGGGTTTGGAAATTCTGAACAAAGCCTATTTGTATTTTAAGAACATCACACATGCATTTACCTTTCTGAGATTATTGTTTAGCTATATATTTCCTACAGCCACTGGTGTAGTTGAAAATTTAATGTAATAAAACTACATTAAATTTCTGACAAACAGTAAAAGAAATCCAGTCCCACTTCTGTATTTCTTTGGCACAAAGCTGAGGGGTTTTTAATAATGAGATTCTTTTAAAAGTGCACAGGGTGCCAAAATGAGTGTGCCTATTTAAGAACCTCTCAGTCTACCACCATGGAAATGTGGCTAACTGAGATATCTAGCATAGCTTTTACAGCAATTTTAATACAGCTGTCTTGGGGCTACTTATTTGTTTGGATGCTTATCCATCACAGAAACACACTGGATGAGAATTTTACATATGTGGCTAACTATGCCACTATAATTAATTTAGTCAGAAAACCATTACGTGTTAAGTGAGGAAAACTCTTATAAATCTTGGCATTTTCCTTAGGCTTTAAAGAGCTCTCAGTAAAGAAACATACTATGATGCAGCAATATAAAAATGGCATTTTACACAGATTTTTCTTTATGCCCTTTTAAAAAATAATTAGATTTTTAACACAGTAATCTATAGTTTTTAGGGGTTTTCACATACTAATTTTCATGAAGTTGCAATGAGAAACACCTGGTGATGACCACAAACAAAATGTTGTTAGCCTTCTTGCAGGTTTTAGATGAGGCAAAGGGAATGAATCTGTTATTCCTTAAATCAATAGAAGCCATGGTAGGAAAAGAAATTACTGCAAGTTATTTGAGTTTAGATTATCACATATGGTAATATAAATGAATGGTAACTATGTTAGTAGAGGTAACAAGACTTTTTTGCTCAGGATTTCCTATATGCAATCGTGTTTCTAGCAGAAACCAATAGTTTACGCAGCTCTTGACCCTTTATTGTTTATTTGGCAAATTCACTTTATATAAAAAGGCAAAAGACTTCTTTTCTAAATTAGAACACAGAAAAAAAAAATGCAGGAAATGTCAGTGCTGCTAGCTAGTGGTTGACCAAAATAGCTTAAATTGTTCATATCATGGAAGCAATGTGAAGAGCACCTTGAGTGCTCAGAAGCAATTATGACAGTGTTAACTGCAGATGAAATGAAGCAAAATGTGAAAAATTTATCTTCATGTACACTTTTCTACATAACAGAATGGCCTTCATTTATCTTACTTCTTTTTCTCTTAGACTGATTAGTTAACTTGCTTCAGAAGCAAAATATGAATGAGCTGACAAATTGTCCCCTTTGACTTTTGCACAGTCCAAGAGTAAATACTAGATTTAATATTTAATGATTTAAAATAGAAGATCTGGCTACAAGTTAACATACAAATATATTAACTCAAATATGCTGTCAACACATAGAGTTTTAGTTGTACATGATGAGGATGAACACGTATCAACACCTTAATTTTATCCTACATATGACCCTACCGAATTCAAACTCAGGGAAAAATAAAAAAGTTAATTCATTTGTTATTTAACATTATAAAACAGAGACTTTTAAGGAATAAAAGAACACCTCTCAGTGCAGGGCATAGTAGATGTGAAAATACAATCCCAAGTCTGTGCCCTGCTCACCTTTACCTCCAGTTACTTACAGTCACTGATCTTGATTTTTAAAATACTTTGCCTATCAACACCTACCTTTATTTTTAGGAACAAACTCTTTGAGGACTCCATGTGTAAAACTATTATTCATGTCTTTGGTGACAGGAGTTTAAATAAATCCTGGGTAGGTAAACAGAAAAATAAAGATTATTGCCCCATGCCAATACCTGGCAAGTAGTGGCTGCATCAATTACTGTAAGAATTGTTAGAAAGAAATCGTCAGTTTGCCCAAGATGAGTTGTAGGGATTTATGTAATTCATGACTGCTTTAATAGCAGTCTATTTTCTGTGTGTTTAACTTTGAGACATCTCAAAAGACTTCATCAGGTGGTTTTTTTCAGCTCTTAGAAATTAATATTTATTTTTTTTTTTAAAGACTGAACTACAAACACAAAAACCTCTCTGTTTTAAGAAGATCTTTGCCTTCTGTCTTAAGTTACGATACACAGTTTTATGAGCTATTACACTTCTTTTAATTCTTTTTATATGTCTCAGGCACAGAAGTTTGTGTAATATTATATATCTAAACGTGTTTAGCTGGTTTTTGACAGCAATTTTCAACCTCCTCACTGGTCAGTTGAACATCAAAGATGAACCCCTCCTTCTACACGCAGTCTTCAGCAGGTATGAATCCCTAGCTTGGCACTGTTCATTTTAGTAGTCTTTCCAATATGTCTAAACCACATTTGGCTCAGTTTCATTGTATATTTTATTAGCGTATATTCACTATGCCTAGATGCTTGGAGATATCATTCTGTATTTATCACCCCTAGCATCTGAACTATCCAAGAGTTAAACCTTCTAAAACCCTTTCCCTGGCTTGCTAAGCAGCTTTTAAAAAAGGTTTTGGTTGTAACCCTATTCCTCCAATCCCTCATCCCTCAAAAGAGCTATTAAAAATCTGTTACTGTTACAGAAATCTACAAGCTATCCTGGAATGTGCTGGAGCTATGCCTTGAATTTAATTCACAAAAGATGTGTTCCAGTGTGATTGCTCCAGCCTGTGGTTTTCTGTATCATAAACTGAAAATTCTCTTTCTGTTTTAGACATTTTAATCTCAACTCCCTCATGAGCATTGGAAACTGGGCTGACCATACAGATATTTTCCAGGCCTGTCTTAATTTCCTTCCACTGTATCTTACTTGCTCAACTGCTTCTTTTTTTGAACCCTTCCTATTTTCATTCACTTCCCCTGAAATTCTTTTCCCTGACATTTTTAGTTTCGATAATCTGGTATTAAAAAAAAAAAACAGTCAAACCTGTCTCATGCCCCATTGTACAGTCTGACTTTTAATATATGTGTACAGATCTCTCAACTTCAAAGCTGTTCAGAGGGAAACTTTCAAAAGGCAGCACAGTCCAGAGGCCGTCAAGCCAGAGTGGGGAGAAGGAGGCTGGAGCTCTGTTCCAGCTGGCCTGCGTTGTAAGTGACCTCTAGAAAATGATTTTGTACCCTTCTGACTTCACATGCCTGTTTGGAGGATTTTTTTTTTTTTTTTTTTTTTTTTTTTTTTCCCACTAAGGGTCCACAGGGCTCAGCACAGAAAGTCCATGACCTCAGTTAAGGCCTGTTTCTTTCCTCCCTTTCCCATCCTTTTCTTTTTCTATTTTAATGAAGGCTTCCTTTTATGCAGATCAGCTTTGTCTTCTAGAGCCTACAATACAACATAAGAAAGTTGATTTATTGGACGTACAGCAAATAGATTGCTGTAGAGCCCTGAATTCAGCTTCCTGCGTTGCACTACCGCTACCACTGCTGCACTCAGGTGGGAAAAACAAGTTCTGTTCACGCTCAAGAGGCTGTTGTACTGGAGACGGGCTGTGGCAACAGCAGCCTGCCATGAGGAGATTACAAAAATGCACAGATAGCGTGGGTAAAAAGCAACTACATTCCATTCTCCTTTACCCTTCCTATTTTCCAGCGCCTGTGAAGAGGTTCTGGGTTATGCCAGCAGCTATATTGATTAAGTGTGACATAATAAAGTATACTTCATACACATCAGATTCTTAGAGCCTATGTTTTCACAATAAATGTAGGCACTTCTATGTATACACTGCTATCTCAAACTTCACCAAGAACTAACAAGGTCAGTACTCTTAAAATGATCACTCTGGCAGCTGAAAGACTAGTTACCTAAATGAAAATGTAAGTTTAAGCAAAATATTTGTCCTCATATTAGTACTTTATACATTTACTTCCAGATTTATAGCTGGAAAGATATTTATACTGCTGACACTATTTTAATAACTTATACTCAAAATGAATGGGTTTGTAGTTTGAACTGATTCAGTAAATAAGGACACTGATTACAGAATAAGGGTTGTGTTTATCAGACTTCTCCAATGACAGACTCTAATTCAGTCAAGAACTGGATTAAGGTCACACTCAAAACCTTTAATCACTAAATTATCCTAACTGTAAAATGAAGATGTTGAATGAAATTAAAAGAGGAAAATTATTGAAGAAAAATGTTGGTTAAAGTACGAATTTTGCATTTTAAGGAAGGTTTTGATGTGTGAGAAAAAAAAAAAACATGCACCCTGATATCCACCAACATTCTGTAAATGCAATCAGTGATTGAAATCCACTCATACTAAACTTTCTATTAAAATGTCAATACCATAGACACAATAGATTAGGGATTTTTGTTTACAAAAATCAGAACAGTTTTTGCTGCCTAAATCTATTTTTCTATACCATATTCTTTGTATTGCTATGAAATAATTCTAGACTTATGAATACAAAAGAATTACAAATTAAAACAAAATATATATTTAGGAAAGAATCTATTTTGAAATGAGAGATTTCAAAATTACTTTTTTCACCAGCTTTTTTGTTTTTCCCCAGAACTTTATAAAGTGCTTTCTGACTTAAATTGTTACTATAAGTAGAGATTCTCAAGGAAATTTGTATTGAAGTATTTTTCTGACAACCATGAACAAAAAAGAGGTGTTCTGATCAGCTTCTCTTAAGATAACTTTCAAAAAGGTTTTTTACTCAAATATGAAAAGTTTCACAGGAAAAAAGCTTCACAGGGAGAGAGAAATCTTTTTGGAAGTAGCATTAGATTGCAAAATAGTACCCTAGAGGCAAAAGCAGAAGTTGCAATACCTATGAACAGCATTCAACAGCTGGACTTAGGAAAAAAAATATACAGAAATATCAGAGTGATGGATGACACACTGTTCTTTCCCCTTCTTGTTTTGCATAGCCCATGATTCAGCCTCCTTTTTCTTGTCTTTTTCCTTGATATAAAAAAAATTATTATTTTATCAACTAAATCTGATTGTAACCCTCCATTGTGGTACAGGAATTACATATGCACTGAAATCATGCAAGGAACCAAAAAGCTACCAAGTAGTTTAATTTCATCTGCACCTACACAAAAGGAAAGTGTGCATTTAAACTTCAGATGTAATTACCACCTGAAGTGTGATAATGTACAGTTTTAGCATATTTTAAATGTGAACACAAGTCTTTTAGGAGCTTAAACCTGTAAAGCTCTCCAGCTTCAGGTAGTGGAATATTTAATGTAAAAGACATGGTATTGTTTGAATTTCATTTGACATGTAAGTCGGTATATAATTTATCAAACTGTATTTTGCTGCAAGAATCTACCACATAGGCTTGGTGTCATAAGATGCCACCTAAGGAAAAGAGGTAAAGAGCTCTGGCCCTTCAAATATTCTCATGTGTTAGTCCTGCTACTCAGTCATATTTTTTAAAAATATCAGAAACAGTAAGGACAAGTTTTCCAGCCCACAGCTATTTGTTTGATATTTTCCACAATGAATATGTTATATTTTTTTATCAGCATGGCTGGAATGAACCTTGTTAATGATATCATCCAAGAGCTTTTCTTCACTCACCCAGGTTCATATTTAATAGGCATCAGAGATCAATGGAATTTTATGATATAATGCAATACATTATCAAACCAACTGAAATTACCAATGCTAGAAATTAACTACGCCTTTATACCAGACACTCTTGAGGTAAGAAAATGAGGCAGAATGCAGTATAATGGAGAAACATAAATTTCATACGCACTAAGAATGCATATGAATAATGTCTTTAATATGCTCTTATATTAATCTAAAATGAGAGCAAAGTAATACATTTTCCAGAAAGGCTTAACATAATAATTTCCTTGAGATTGCTAAATTTATCTTTAACCTGTTTTCTCCAATTATACTCGTTGATGTGGATTGGAAAAAAAGAGCAATCCTCTGATTAGCTTTTACAGCACTTTTGTGGTCCCAAGCCAAGAAAAGCAAGGCAGGGTGCTTTCCTGCTTTATTCTCCCCCCACATCCCTCCCAAGAATATAATGTATATAATGAACACTCTAAGTATGAATGTGTTTGTCAAAATCTGGAAAGTCAATGTTGAAATGAAGCCATTTTCTGTGATAAATGGTGATATGAGGAATGTGTAGGAATTAGAAAAGTAGAAGAAAGCTTTTACATGCTGATTGCCTTATTCCTTTTCTGAGTCAGTGGACCTCATCAACATTATAGCTTAAAGCAACCCTAACCCCCTCATCTTCTTACTGTAAAAGCACATGTAGATGTCTTATGGCAACTGAGCTTTCCTGATGTCTTGGGTATGTGGAAAACTCTTCCCTGACATATCTCCCCTGGAACTACACTGAGAAAGTAGTTCCAGCCACAGTTTTTCCACCAGTAGAGCTACAGTTCCTCTCCGATGCCAGTTTCCAAATAAAACCTTTTCTTTATTCCTGTGAACAATAGAAAAAAAGAAAAAAAAATTAAAAAAAAAAGAGATAATCTATAAACTTCATTCTAGGAGAACAGTGGTACAAAGGAAGAAGTAAAGCACGGGTAGCTCTAGCATCACTTCTTCCTCCTGCTAAAACTGAAACAGAACGCAATGTTGTAGAAAATATGTATAAAGACTGCCTGTAAACAGCTTTGTCTGAAATGTTCTGTAGTCCACCAAATTCACATGGTCACAGAAAGAAGATGGAGATTTTGTGTACGTCAGGTTTGCTAGTCCTCTAGATCCTGGACTACGCTGGACTTCAACTATATTAAATCAAACCTGATCAGTAGCAGAAACACATCTTAGTTCTAAGGAGTAACACCAAGATCATTAAGACTGAAATTAAAGCTAGCTCAACTCCAACTACAAGAATAATAAAATATAATACAAATATGTTGTTCTCTATATTGCGAGGCAAATTCCAGCTTAAACAGGAAACAGCGTTAAAGGAGACTGGCCTTAACTCTACTATATTTCCCTTACAGCATAAGAGAAAAATGAATGCTGATGTGCATGCAATTAAGTAAACTGATAAGTTATACCTCAAAGAATCAGCCATAGCAAGACTTCACTGGAGATCACTTCAGTCGTAGTGCTGTCTGTAAAACAGGCACAAAAGGAGTTCTCAGAAGGCAGCACAAGTAACTAATATTTGAAGTACTGTCTTCCCTCTGCTGAGGTACTTCCATTGTGATTCCCAACCTGATCTGTGAACAGCACTATTTGGATCAGTCAGAAGGCTGTCAGATCTGCAGTCTCTGGCAGTATGTGGACTGAAGTCCTTTCCAAACATTTGGTTCTTCTCAGTAGTAGCTGAACATGCTGTTGACATACCACCAAGGTTAAGAATTACTGCTTTTTCAAAATACTTTCACTGCTAACCTTCTACCTCTATTGCTTCCCTATTCTGGCAGTAAAACAGATCAGATGGAACAAAGAGTGATGCGAACTAATTTTACTTTTAAGTGGGCATTTTCAAACAACCTTCATAATATTTAGGAACTAATAGCCAGGCAAATATAGAATACATTTTAAAAATAAGTTAAAGTTTTTTCTTCCAATGCATCAGTTTGGAAACACTTGAAAAGATGGAATTATGTCTTGCTTTCTTAGATGAAAATATGACCAATGTAAAACTAGTGTCTCACTAAAAAAAGTTCTTTTGCTTTTAATTTCTTCCAAGGCAGGTGGTGGAAAAGTAAAAAAAAGACTCAAAATCTACAAGATGTCTCTTTGCCTTAAATAAATGTAAAAGCTCAACATTAATAAGGAAATATAGTAGTTGATTTGAGAGGGCCTTTTAAAACAGCAAGCTGATTATTTTAGGCATTTTCTCATCAACATAGTCCCCTGAAAGAACTCAGTTTTCAAAATGAAAATGAATACAGGATGATCAAATCTTTTCACATGCATAAAAAACTATAGTGAACAGTGATTTTTAATACACAGTGAAGCTAATAGAATTTCATTTATGTAATCTAATGACTTATTGTCTCTCATGTTGAACATATGCTCTAAAATAGGGACTTTTGGGAAAAAAAGAAAACATGGACTCCATAGATAGGAATTATTTTGTAGCCATGTTCCTATTTTTGCCTATATTAAAAAGTCACAGCAAATAACCAAATCTGGGGCTCCAGTAATTTAATATATTTTTTTAAAGCAATATAAATGCTAACAACTTTTTTTCAAAACATATGCAGCCCAGTGACTAAAAAGAAAACTCTTCTATAGGAATGACATAATAGAAATCTTAACACTGCGGAAAACAAATGGCTATAGAAAAAGATCCAACCCTGATCAAGTATTTCACAGCAAAGTGCCTGGTAATGGTTCTAAAGAGTAAGCACATCTGTTGCAAATTAAAAGAAAATTGTTCATCTGTAATTCAAATAAACAAATAGCAGTTTTGATCATTTCTCTAGTTTGCTTAATGTATTGTATTAATAAGCATATACTACACTATTAACCTGGCGCTAAACCAGGGTTCTGAGCTGTTAAGGCCATACAAATAACCAATACATCATAATACTCCACAATATTCTCAAAGCCTAAAAGAATTACCGTGAACCATAAAGACAGAACATTTAATTTTACTGCTGTTATCAACTGGAGTTAAAAAGTCAATCCAAATTTAGTTAATGTTGTTGATGATAACATTTCAAACCAAGCTTATTTCAACCAATCAAAAAAGACAGTCACTGTCTAACTTTTCTGTGTACCAGAGTCAAACTACATTTCTCAGTTTCTAATAAAATGTGCACTTGGTCATAAGCATCTACTCTTTATTGCTCCCTGGCAGCCTCAGGGCCGTTAATTTATTACTAGTGTGTAGTTTCATTGGTCTATGCCATACACAACATCATTGTATTTTAAGTATGATATGGTCTGAATCTAAAGTCTTATTCCTTCAAGAGTATGTAATTATGGAGTATGATTAAATTACTTTGTAATTTATTAGAGGACTTAGAAAGCCAACAAGCATTGAAAGGATATTACACCAAAATTCTTTCTTAGTGAGCTTATTTTCTCCCAGTGCAAATCTATATGTACATATCAAACAGTTTTTTGGTTTTCCAGGTTAAAAAGAATTTCTATTAAGAGATTAGTATTTTTTAATGCTAAAATGCCACTACAAATTATTTATTTGTATGAAATACAATCAGCACTGAACCAAAGCTCCCAGGACCCTTACTTTGCTGCTATACTGTTTTAAAACACTGTCAACAGATTCAGATGAACAGAACTTTATTATCGCTATTGGCAGACCTCCATTCACAGCATGAGATAAGAAAAAAAAGAGCTATATTACAAGAGTTAAAAACTGTGGTTTATTGTAACTTACTCCCCTAATCCTATTTATGTTATTGCCAAATTCAAAGATTACTAGGCTGTAAATAAATCTGAATTGTGCTGTTCTGGTCTGTAAACTCAGTTTTTTAAAAAGATGACATAGTAACAAATGAAACATTTATTTGTAATCCTGTACAATTTCTGTTTTGCTCCAAATCATTTACATAGAAAACCAGAATTTAGATCTTATGTCTACATTTACACACCATTCTATATGGTAAAAAGAAAAAAAACCAAACCAAACCAAACCAAAATTAGTCCTGTCTAGTGCTAAATGGATGAAGACTTAAATAGATGCAGAAGGTGGAGTTATATCCTCAGTCAAAAGTGTAAGGGTTTATCCCTATATGTATTGACTCCAGGAAGCCTCTAACTAGATTAATAACTACAAGTATATATTATTGACACTCTTTTGTACTTAAGCAGGAACTTAAACACTTGCCTAATTATTTTGAGTTATGTCTGGAAAAAGGCAAATGAGGCACAAGGCAGACTGATAGTGTAAGCCTATATTTTCTATATCTGAACAAATCAAATATAACCACCTGTTGCTTTTCCTAAAATAATTCAAAAGTAATAAAGATGCTCTGACTATTTTGATTTTGTGTGATTCCTATTGTGAGGAAAAACAGAGAACTGCGGGAACAGCAATGTGTCAATTGTAATGAGCCTTCCCTGTAACAACTTCCTTCAAAGTGAAAATGAAACTCATTCACAAGTTTTTTTAAAATCAGGGATACAAACACGCAGAGATCAAGAGGTTAATTGTACTTGCAGTCTTGTCCTTCAATCAGAACTAGTTCAAATCAGTCAAAATTACATGCTTCAACCAACCCCCCCTTTTTTTTTTTTTAATGTATTTTTACATTTTAGCTCTCACTTACCAAAAGATATAAACATTTGGAGGTTTTAGATCATTTTTTAAACCCAAACATTTATACATGTAATTATTTTAATACAGTGATTTTCTGATTTATTCTCCTAACTTGTTTCTACATCACAGTCAGAGCTTTAAAGAATAGTTTTATCATGGGTATCAACCACAGATATATTAGCTGAAAGAGGAGAAGCTATCTTAAATGCAGAGCAAGACTGTAAATGTGAACCATACAGAATGTTTCAAATGTGCCAGAAAAGTATTTTCTTATTGCAGTTTTTTCCAGCATTACTTTTTTATACCGAACAAATATTCCAGGCTTCTGTCTTTTGTTTCAGTGTGACTTCTTTCACTAGATAAGAAACATCTTAGAAGTGCAGAAGATAAGAAGCAGCAGTTAGGGCAGTAAATGATTTCAGGACAGTTGCCCCTCTGAAATAAAACTAGGCAGTACTACAGATACATCTCTGCTCCCTGCTTCTCCATAAATTCTTGATTTTATAAACCTACCAGACCTAATTGGATTTAATATTCTGTATTCCTTTTTATTGCAGCTAAACAGGATGCAATCCACTACTACTTCACATCTTTTTCTCATTTCAAAGTAGAAAAATCTAAAACCCACACTTTGAATTTACTAATTCATCCAGTGCAGATGGCTATTGCTCTTTCCATTGTCATATGTCTGCTTCCTCTTCCTTTTTCATCCCTTCTCCTTCTGCCCTCTTTCTCAAAGATAACCTATAAACATGCTCAAATCTCATGAAGCGATGTCTAGATCCACTGTAAATCACATAAGCCCTTCTCCTGTCACATATACTGCAAATTTCAGTTTAAGAGGGTAAAAGGTTGCCTACAATGTACAGCGTACGTTTAACCAGCTAAGTATTTGAGATTATGATAATATAATGTTGTGTCTATAAACTACTCCTCGTCAGATTAAAAGTATAAATGAAAGCTCTACTTACTTCAGTTAAACTACTTAATTTGGACATACAAAAAGTATAAATGATTAAATATTAGTATGTGCACTTTGAGGGGCCTCCTAGGGAATGCTACAGTTCCCAAGCTTCCTTCTTGTTCTGTCTAAAATAGGATTTAGAGGTTTTTAATAGAATTTAGATGGGTTTAAAATCTCCATATATGAGTTGTACTTTTACTGATTTATTGCATGAATTTCCTGTTGAATTTTTATGTGACACTTGATCTCCCCTGAGGGACTTGTTCAGTTCTGATTGGATAATGTAAATTTCCAATGGAGATTAAACACAAATGAGTATGAAATTGATTTATTATAATAAGTGAAATTGAGGTCTGAGGTCCTGCTTCTCTTTTCTTTTCTCCCCCAACTAACCCAAGATTGTCAGATGAGGAGTTTTTTTTGTAATATTTTGCCAACAAAGAACAAAGGAAATTAAGAGTACATTTCTCAATTACACATTGGAAATTAGATGAAATATTGTTCCAAACTTGTTTAATTTCATCTGCACAAGGGAGTTGCTGGAATAGTTTAACACTGTGATAATTATATCGTTGTGGAGCCAACATATTGTGTTACATGATTTCTTCAGAATTCAAACTGTATCAATTTAATGGAGGGAATGGGAAACAGTTGTAAAATATCTTGTGTTTGCATCTTCACATTGGAATAGTAATTCTAAACAGGTTATGCAGGGCATCATTGTAAACGTAGATGGATTGATTGCAGGAGAGGATTTTTTTGGTATCACTTTCAGACATAGCCTCATTGGCACACAGAAGTGTGTTCACCCACAAAATTTCAGTCTTGGCTTCACATTCTGCAGCAATTCAAAAGAATCTGTGGTGTCCAGTGACAGTGCTCCTTGATGCACACACAAAAGCTGGCTCTGCAGATACTGAGCTTCTGTACAGACAAAACCACTTCTCCTGCCTGGATTTATGCATCACAAAAAATCAGAGAACCACGATTTGCCCAAAGAGCAATTATGAATAGAGGATCATTGTCAGCCATACCATGCAAGCCCTGCTGATCAAAGATCAATTTCAGAATGGAAGGGACATGCAGTGCCTGCATCACACTGTTTTTTGATCTCACAACAAAGGCTGAAAAAAAAATTCTTTGTTTCTGAGTGTTTCATCATTAATACAGGTGCACATGTACATGAAGTTATGCACACAGAAACAAGTGCTAGTATTTATGCCTTTAACAGTCACATTTTTCTAATATATCTGCAAATATAATACTTTGGTCAGAGAAGTTTAAGCAGAAATACTATCAGTTCTTCAGCATTCAGCATTCACTTTACCTTTATCTGAAGTGAACAAACAATATAAAACATTCAGTGTTATAAGAACAGCTGGTCTTCTAATCTGTTGTGTTGGAAGTGTTATTTAGACCAGAAACCCCTAACTTCAGTGGACAGGCCCTATCAATGACCCAGAAGCCTAAGCTATTACTATAGAAACTGAGCTTCCTCTGAGTCACTGCTGTAATTTAGGAAAAAGCTTCCATGTTATATCCAAGAAAACCAAGAGAAAAAAGATACAACTTGCATGGGGAGTCAGCCTGTGAAATCAACATTTCATTTAGTCAATTTATATTTTCTCTTGTTTTAATACTATGAACTTGATCATTAACAAGTCACTGGTAGGTACAATAGCAAAGATCATACTGCTCCCCATTGCTTCAAATGCTATCCCACAAAGTGGGAAAGGCTGCATAAGTACCATGAAGTAAAATGGCTTTTGCTGAAAAATAATCTGGCAAATCTACTTCTGTAGTTAACTCTGATGTCTATTGTTTGAACAAAAAAATATGTTGTTTGGAAATGTTAAGGTTTAAACAGCAGCTACAGCTGTGGGCACAATATTTATGCTTCTTGTAACAATGTCCTGAAATCAATACTGTCACTTCTAAATTCAAAAGACTCACATTGAAAGAGAGAAAAGAAAGTAAGTACAAAACCCCCAGAACACAGCCCTTAATCTCCCTGGTGGGTTTTAAAAAGGTTTCAGATTCTCTTTTGAAACATTCACCAAAGTTAGGCCAGAAGAAGTCAAAGTAATTTAGATCCAATCTCTTTTCAAAAATGAAATGAACAGAAGTTTTATTAAAAGGAAATGAAGAGGAAATTGAACTTTCATATTTCACGGTGCAATTGTGATGACAGAAAACAATATTCGTCAATAGAATGTTTAGAAGATATTTATAAGTCTACGCTGCTGCACTGTAGGAGTTGTGTCATAACAGAGGGCAGGTAGTTTTAAAAAATATGAAGGAGCTGCAACAGAATTACTTGTTGGCTATTCTGCACAAATTCAGAATGCAAAACTTTTTATATTCTTATGGTCAAGAATCAGAAATATTAATTGAAATGTGTACTTTATGAGGAATTTTGACTGGAGAGCCTTCCAGGTAATGCAAACTCCCCCACATAAAAGCTGCATAGTGTTGTATCTCTGTGACATGGAAATCTAAATCATTTAAACTGAAGTTATGGGGCTGAGGAAGATTGGTAATATAATGGAAACGTCATAATTCTGCCATGCAGAACAGGCAGAATGAAACAGAGAAGACATGCAGCCAGACACAGGTGTGAATAACAGCATGTCACCACAGAAGGAAAGGACACATAGTTGTATTTAGTCCTAAAATTAAATAGTATCATAGTTAATCTGATGGTAGGAAAAGCAATGGCTAGAGGGATGACTTTTATTCAGGGGCTGCTCCTTATGATTGCGAACTACATGCCCTCCTCTGATTGAGGACACAGTTAAGTCACCTGCCATTTATACACTCTGTAGAAGAGACTGATGTGAATGATCCCTCTTAGACATGTAGTGGATGTTTATGCAGAGCTTTTCACAAGTGTCCAATAATTTTGATTTCGACAAGTTCAGGCTACTTACTGAAATATTTTTAAATGCAATACATCAAGGAATGAGATTATGAAAAAGTGGTCTGGATAACTCAATCTGGGCTGCTTCAAAGCAAACTGAAAAGGTTGTCATCCTACAGATAAGTGTAAGCCATAATTTTTTCCTCTTATTGCATTGTAGAACAGCCAAATAGAGTTCATCTATGACAGATAAAAGGAATGAAATTGCATCCTGATACTTTTCTGCAATGCATATGCAAGTAAAGCACCCATCTTAAAAAATAAAAATTTCATTTTAAGGTTTTCTGGTATGGAAATAAACAAGTTCAAATCTAAATAATTTCCGTAGCCTTAAGACTACAATATTGCCTAAGAAAATTAGTCAAAATATTCTTTGAAGGGAAAAGAGAGAAATCTATTCTGATTCAGACAATTCAGCATAAAATAATATACTTTCCCTAATAAACATGTGTATCATTCCAGAAGACAGAGAAAAAGAATCTATATGCATTGAAGATTTACCACTGCAACCTGATGTTCTTAATGCTCCAATTTTAAGTCTGTACCTTGAAAGTGTTCTCCACATTATTCAGAAAATTTTCCAAATACATGAAATATTTCTAATATATTTCTGTATAAAAGAAGCAGCTTTCTACTACAAAGCTGTTCCAATTCATACATCAGATTGTGGTACTTGACAGTCAATGGTGAATGATGGCAAAGAAGAATTGCATTTTGTGGCAGTTTTTGGTTATGAAATTACAGACAAAAATGCTACATGATGTTATTAGTATTCTTTGAGACAACTGCTGTTTAACTACCACCTGTGAGCACTAAGAAAATTCTGGCAACTAGTGCAGCACCTATCACATTGATTTCTCCATTTAGCTGTTGATATTTGATAAGTAGAGGACAATAAGAGTCACATATAAAATGAACATTAAGTAAAGACCTTCAGAGTAGGCCATGCAGGCAGATGAGAGTACAATGGCAGCTGAAAATCATCAGATTGACACTGATTAATAAAAATAAAACAAAAATTAAGTGACTGGAAAGTGAACCTACAGAAGTGCTCCTGAAACTAATTATTTTTTAACTAATGCAAAGAGCAAGAATAGATTTTCCAGTTCTTTCAAGTAAAGGAGGACCTTGCATGTAGCATGTTCAGACATTTTAAAACCATTGATCAATACTAATTGATCAATTGCAGTTTTCCAAGGCATCTGAAAATATTCCAGAATGGAATGGATTTTGACATACACTCTGTAGTATCACTATGAACACAAACTGCTTAAATTTTTCAAAATTAATTTCATTCACCTGTGAGCATCCTACATGCTTGAGTTTATTCAGCAATGATGCACATTACCTTCCAATTTAACCTTTAAGAAATATTATCTTCCTTGGACAGAGCTATAGGGTAACATTTAACAACATGTAGGAATTGTGACCAGAATAAGGATAACTGAGTGATAAATTTTTGTCCTGTGGTGGTTGGACAGAGAACAAATTCATAATGATCACATAGCTCTGTGAAATGTCAGGACGCCTTACTAAGTCTTATGTGTGCAAAGCTTCCAGAATAAACAGATACACACACTCAGAAGCAGAAAGTAAAAATAAAAACATACAATAGATTTAACAAGGATTTAATCACTCTACATCATTGAGAAAGAGGCCATATTCTAAACTTCCTTAATATTAAATTAATTCCAAACATGAGGAATGTCTTTAACATCTCAGTCATGTTTTTTCTGTTTGTAAATTATGAGGTATTCACCACTCTCTGGGGCCTGAGCTTTTAATCACACAGATGTCCATAATAAATCCTCTGTTTGCTTAGTAGTATAATAGGTGAACTCACAGCATCTTTGCACTATAATAAATCTGCAGGCTCAGACAGAATGTTCATGATTACCTTCTAAATGCTTTCAAGGTCATTCTACATGATTTCATGCTACATAACATCCTTTCTCAGTCCATTTCACACTGAGAAAAGATCATGATAAACATTGATTTTTCCCTACTGGTATAACTGAATTCCAGCACATATGCACATCCACACTCTGATACACCATCATTTAGTCATTTGATTCTAAACTGTTGTGTAGAACCTGAAAATTCAGAAGCCAAATATGGTAAGAGAAAAAGAAGCTGTATTTGGAGCAACTATATGAAGATTGAAAAAAAAAAAAAAAGAAGAAATAGATGTTTCTTCCAGTGGGAAAAGCATTATGGGAAGCAGATAATGAAACCCTTGACAAAATTACCCAACAACAACCTGACAACTGAATCAGTAAAATGTGGGTAAAAAGTCCTCTGAACAAAGGATTACTTAAAAATAAAATATGTTCTAAGTCCAGAGTTGACAAATGCACACAGACGCACACGTCAAATTGTAGATTTTTCAATGTTAAAACAGACAAATTTAGACTGAATGTTTGCTTGACACATTTCAATTAATAAACACTCTTCATGAGTTACCATCCCAAAAAAAGACATGAATGCCTGCAAGAGCAGAGAGTCCCAGTCCTAGGTGTGATTCCTCAAACATCCTGGCACAAAAGGAATGCAGCAGGTGCTAAGAACACTTCTCTCAAGAGAAAGAGAGAGGATCCTTGAACAAAATATTCATAGGCAGAGGCAAAAATTAGCTGCTTGATTTCTACTGAATCTTATTGCCTCAGGTGACTCATTATCTCAACGCCTTCCTGTCTATGCAGAGATTTAAGATTAATGGATTAAATTCCCTAAATTCTTGGTGAATCTATTAGCTAATATGATATTGATGCTTGCAGTTTGATTAAAACCTGAGAGTTCACTATATTCTTTTATAAAGACCAGAATTATCTTCTTTTAGTCCAAACAATGATGTCTCAGGAGTAACGAGGACAATGTCAGCTCCCCAGCAGACAGCCTCTCATGGTCCCTAACAATGCTTGTGATTTATGCAGTTCCTTTCTCTAAATGTTACAAAACCATCTGTGTTTTCTTCCCCTCTTCTACGTAGAAATCCTGTTTGGGAAGAATTTAAAGCCCCCAAAGCAGTCAAGGTGCAGTGAATGGTTTTCAGACGCAGCACGTAACATTCATATCATACTTTTCATATAATCCTTTAGGTTGGAAAAGACCTTTAAGATCATCAAGTCCAACCATCAAGCCAACACTACTAAGTCCTCTGCAAAAACAGAGGACTTTTCCCAGCTATCATGTATACTGTGTAATGTTATCCCCTTCTACCTGAACAACTATTAATGCAAATGCTGTTAATCAAGAAAGGTATTGACTAAGTTTGCAAAAAGGTGCCATACTGAATAATATTTATTATGATATGGCTGTACTCAAATAACTGTCACATTATGTAGGAAACAACCCCATTTATGAAGCATTCTCCTAATGTGTTATTGCCATTATTCATAAAGCACAAATGTTTGTAAAACCCCTTTGGTAAAAATGAAATTTCATTTTCTGTGGGTCTACCTTAGCAATGGGGCTTTACTACTAGTTCCATACTACTATTGGACACTGAGGTTTTCTCTGTCCTTGCCACAGCCAAGTAAAATCCACTATACAAGACCTGTTTATGGTATGTCTGTGTAACGGAAGACACTTTCCTTTTTACTGCCCCAAGAAACCAGCCTTCATACAGCATATATGTCAGCTCCAATGACAAGTTTAGGAACTCTCTGAGCTGGTGCTTGCTTGTAGATGATCATGTTTAATAGCAGCCAACAGATTTACTAAACTGCTTTTGGAACTCATTTACAGTTTTAGTCTCCACAGTCTCTTATGGTAATAAATTTTGCAACTTAACCATGTGCTGTGGAAAAGGTAGCTCCTTTTAGCTGCTTTAAACCTGAAGCTAAGTTTTGGATAAACTATAACTTTTCATTTGATATTTAAAGACAGATTATCAATAGCTTTAGAATATGTCAGAAAAACAATATTTTACCTAAATGAATGCCAAAATTAAATTCTTCCGTGACTAATAAATAATGATTCCAGTACCCCAGATCAAACATTGCACGAAAACTTCAGCACAAGAGTGTTGAAGAGTGCAGACTAAAAAGTGATGCGTTTTCTATCAAATTCCACAGGCCAAAAGTACTTTTTTAAAGAGTTCTAAATTGAAGACACACTAGAGCAGAAAGATCTGGGCCTTCGAGATCACAAGTCCATACAACAACAGTACAAGGTCATAGCTCTGCCAGCCACATGCTAAAATTCAACTCAGCATATTATAGACTTCAGAGACCTGAGGTCCGAGAGGTCTCCAGGTGCTGATGACAACATCACCCCGGGGGCTGATGTGTTCAGAGGGTATTGGTCGGCTCCAACACAACACAACACCATGAATTTGACTTCAGCAGCCCCACCTGAACCATGTCTGCCACTGTCTTGATCATTGGTTTCAATATTAAACAAAAGATTACAAGGAAAAAAGTATTGAGCTCTGAAATATCTTATCAAGAGAATGACTTTTCATATTTTAAAGTAGACCAAAGAAACAACAGGAGGTGTAAAATAGAGGGAAAGTTTACATTTTCAGGATGGCAGATAATCTAACAAGCATTGCCCACTTTATTATCTTGAGACATCATGCACCCAATTTAAAAAACTTGAAGGTTTGAGTTAAAGTATGACTGAAGGAAGCAAGACCACTCCAACGTACCAAGGTAACAGAATCCCTATGTATTTTGAAAATCAGAATTGTTTTTGATCTAGATTATTTTTGATCCCTTATATTCTTTGCTGGGAAGATTTCTTAGAGTCCTGCTGATGTTAAGGCATAATTTAGAAGAGGATTTGTAGGACAAGCTTATTCAGCGAGTGATCAGAGATCACAACTGAATGACAGATGTTATACATTAAAATTTTGTATAATAATAATTATGTACTTTATAGTTATTCCTTTTTTTTGTTCTTGTGTTTGGTCTTGGAGAGAAGGAATACTTTGCAAGTGTCAAAGTTATCTTTTCAGAGTCCTGTCAACTTCCTTGAGTTGGAATTATGGGAGAGATTTCTGTTACTATAGAAATAAAGATGAAGAGATGCATAATATGCAAAGAACTCTAAAATATGTTATTAATCTGTGGTCCAAGTAAATATTAGAAATAGAGTCTTAATGTGTCAGAGAGATATTATATATCTTATTCTAAAATTTAGCATCAGAACAGGTACACTTTGAGAGTCCTGAATACACAAACAAATAGACAAACACTACTCTGTTTAAACCCTGAGCTTCACTCTGTCGAATCTCTCGGTGAAGTCAAGTGTCTTAATCTGATTTACACATTGGCCGAAAAACTAATGGAAACAGACTCAACCGAATAGCCCAGATTCTTTCCTGCATAAAGACAGCTTTGTGCAAAATAGCTCTAGAGTGATTTTAACTAGCCATGAAGGAATGTTATGTGAGCATCCATTCATGCTGTAGCTCCCGTGCTGCCACACACGCCTCTCTGCCGCACTTGAGGAGAGGAGCCATTGTGACAGGGCAGGGGGCATTAAACCAAATTCCTCTACAGCTCGATCAAGTACAAGAGCTGCAAGCTGTGGATGAGAGACCCCAGTTGGCAACAGGAAATAAATAATTTCCTCCCCAATCAGGAATGCATACACAACATAACAGGACCCTGCTCACACTGCAGGATGAAGAGTGAGACAATTACTACTGAGGAGTGGAATCCAACCAGGGCTGAGGGGTACAGTTAAAGCAGCACGTCCTTGGATTCCTTGAAGGGCATATGGGAAGAGATAATGCAGCATGTAAGGAGGGAGAGGTGTTAACTGACACATGGTGAACACCCTGACACACCGATTCACCTACTGATGCTATGCAATTTTTTCCCCTGGATTTGAAAAAGTGGACTCTTGGCAAGTGTACCTTTCAGAAACTCACATTTTAGAAGTGAAGGGTAAACACATATAGCCTTATAAGGCAGTAAAAGTAGGACCTACAAAATTAAGCCTTGTTCTAAAAATGTTAGTTCAGTTAAACCTTTCATAATAATATGTAGTTCTGAAAGTTTTAAGGACTAGAAAAATTAAATGCTTCCCAGGAGGACTGATTCAACAAATAGCAAGTAATAAGATTACCAGTCCCAGGGAACTTCAGCAAGTTTCTTGTGTTCAGAGACGTAACAGGCCCCTGTAAAGAGCATACAAAGAAAAGAATGTAATTTTCTAAATGTACAGTGAAATTCAAAGTGAAAACTCAACAACATCAAAAGCTATGATGCAGTTCGTGATAAGATTTCTGATTTATATCTTGCAAAGAATAAAGTATCACTCTAAATGACTTTGAGAAAGCAAGTAAAAGTATACTTCTAAAGGCCATCCTTAGCCATGAACAGATGTAACATCCCCACAACACTTGATGATTTCTGCCAAATGTCTGAAAGACATGCGATTCAAACAATTTTCCTATAACTCTGATGACGTCCAAGTACATTCAGAAAAAATACCAGTGCTGTTAGCAATTACTTCCCATTGTTCTCAGTGTAATCTCTGTTCCAGTCTCCTTCTAAGACTGGTTTCCTAAGTGCTTATCAAAACACACTCTACCATTTGGAACATTTATTTCTCTCAGTCGTCTCTTGTTTTAAAGATGTGGTTCTCTTTTTCAGAGCACAGCTCACACTGAGGTTATGACAACAAAAACCCGGGTAGTTAGCAGTACATCTTTGTTTACAGGTTAGAGCATGTTCTCTGGCATAAGTATGAGCATGGATGTGTACAACAGCATGTCTGATACAACAGCAAATGCTCACTGAAGCAGCTGTGGTCAGTTATCAGTATTAACATTTCTCAAACAAACAATTTTTCAGGGATACAGTAAACAGTTTTCTGAAACTGTCATAGTTTTCCTAATTTCTAAAGGAAGGAAGGTGCAAAAAAAAAGAACTTTTGTCTATATTCATGCTACAAACAGCATAAAGTTTGAGGATATCCAGGTCAGGCAAAAAGATACAGTGTATAAATGTCTATCTGTAGTATTCAGATTCAGCTGCCCATCTAGGTTTCTAGCAATGTCCAGTTCTGTGGGCCAACAGTATAGGTGTAGAGCCTGCTTGGATCCTTGCTTATTTTATTTCTCAGATTTAAGAAGAATAGTAACATTATATAAATGACATCTTTTTGGCTTTTAATTCACTTTGCTGTCTATAATGGATGTAATAATAGTATCCTGTTCCAGTACTACAAAAAATGGTCTAGGCAGTTTTATCCATTTGGCAGTGGAACTCACTTGACTGTGATGTATAGAACACTTGTTATTTATTTGCAGAGGCTGGAAGGCAAATGTGCTATTTGAGAACAGTTCTTTAATGTAAAGCATTAAATTAAAATCTCACCCTCAGGACTTTGACTGCCAATAGTAGTAAATGGATGCCCAAGATAACACGGGAGCTCTCACTATTTAAAAGTATACCATTTGATATTAATTTTTTTAATTTAACAGCATATTTCTACTCTGTCCCACTTCCTTCAGCATTATAGGCAACATCTTCCCACGCAAGTTTACACAGGGGTTGGGAATAGCACTTGTCTCATTGTACAGACATACACCAAATTGTATTCTTTATTATTTTTGTAATTTCAATACTTCTAGCTTAGGTGTTTCAATGGTTCATGCTAAGACAATATCCATAATTCTCACAATTTCAAATGATTTCACGCATGAGGTAGTACTGCTATCCCCACATATGGGGTGCAGTGTAAACACAGAAAGTCTGAGGTTCCAATTTTCAAACTGCCTTGGTCATCATACAGTACAAGGACTGCTAAATTTGTAATATTACTACCAAGTAGTACCAATACTACTACCAAGTTTGCAATATTTTTTCGAGGTGTGTCTCAGGACTTGACAGATTGTGGCAGACTGTTCAGGAGCACCACCTGAAGTACAAGTCTTCCTTTCCACCTGATACCTAATGATAACCTGCTCCACCCAAATTATCTCAGAACCAAGATCAGACCTAAGCGTTCTCAGCTCATGAATCACATCAAAAGTATCACATCCATTCCTGTCTTCGTCCAAATAATTTTTTAATCAATGTGGTTTTGTACTATTCTGAAGTTTGACAACGCATTGCAGCAAGAAGTAAATTAGATTCTAGGGTTATAAAAAAAAAAAGCTATATTTAAATAAAAATTAAATCAGCCCCACAAAAAGCTGGCAAAAGCCAGCCTTTACAGATCATTATGAAACACTATAAATCAGGGCTTTTCTCTACTGCTATGCAATTTAGGATAAAACTGTTGAAATAAAGTTACAACACTGTTAAGACTATTGGATAGAGCAAACATAGTCCGATGATCACAAAACCCTCCTCCACTTTGTGCTCTTTCAAAACTATTTTTTAAGCTGTAGAATTAAAAAAAGCAAATGAAAACTCCTCAGACACGCAAGTAATCAAAATGTTTTTATAGTTTCATTTATTATCTTACTAACTTGTTAAAAAAAACCCAGTAGATACATTGTACAGCAGCATACTTATAAACTCAGTTATCTTCTCTTGTTCTCATCTAACATTTATCGCCAGGTAGTGTTCAAATGCTCCAGATATCATATTGAAGAAAGCCTAGCCACAATTATCACTCTGCTACTAAAATGTACGTATATTAACGGGAAACTTGAAACATTAAAACAATGCCATTATCTTCCAACGCCTGTCAGCTGAACAATCTAAATATTTTGTTTTGTTTTGTTTTTTTTTTTCCCCTTTGAAAATGCTGAAGCAAAAATATAAAGGTTTTCAAGTTTCTATTCAGAAAGAAATTACTGCAGAAATTTCATCTCTTTCAATTTGTTCTATATTTGAAGTAAAGCTACTGAATGTTGAAATTACTATTTTTGAGACATATCTGTGTTGATGCAGATGTTGTAAAAGTTTTCTACTGTCAGCTGGATGTCCGACAACACTTGGAAATAAAAAACTGTTAGCTAAGGAAATTTTCCACAGAAAGGAAAAAAAAATAAAAATTAGAGACCTCTCCCCCTAAAAGGCTCATTTTTTATGAACAGTTTTAATAATGCAGTGATAAATAGCAACTTGAGGAAAATCTGAAGGAAGGAGATAGTTTTCTGCAAGGTCAAGTTTCAAAATTCACTGGAAGAGGAACAGCCAAAACCACAGATTCCAGTCTGTGGGGAACTATTTCTTGTCCTAATAGAAGATCAGACAACAGAGATAAAAGAAGGCAAACACAATATTTGTTCCATTCAGGGACTGAAATGAAAACTCAATATTTAAATTTCACAGCATCATCTTGCTTCTAGTCCCCTTATCCCAGGGCTAGTGACCCACTAAAGGATGTTCTGCAGGGACACAGAGTCCTGGCATGCCCTGGTGCAGGGCAGCTGCATACCATGATCTGGGATTTGGGAAGGAAAATGTGGAGGGAATTGGGTATAATTCCAGAACCACATGCAGATGCGGAAATTGAAGAAATACTAGGTCCCCTGGGCATGACACAAATCTTAGCAAAGACAACACAAATCCATGCTGAGGGTAACAGAGAGAGGATGGCAGCTGCAAGCATTGTAGGAGCAATTGAGGTAATAAACCTGGCAAAACCCAGAACAGTAAGAACAGAAGAGAAAGCAACCAGTGAAAATAGTGATCAGTGGTTTGGAAACTCTTCTCTACTGCCTCTCCGTGAAAGATCTAAAGTGCATCAGGGTTTGCTGTTCTTACAGATTAACTGACTCTGAGGTTGTGGGTGAATTTCTCAGCTGACCCCTAAATAAAATGTTGTTTAGCAACAATTAGAGGGCACAGTTAAATGGAACAATCAACAGCACAACAACCAAAAGTGAATGTTTACCAAACAAAAATCATTAGAGTCATCAGCTCAGTCAATCATCTCACACAGCAGTAGTTCAGAACGCATCAGGATGCTGCACCACCTCAGAGGACGGACAGAAGGAACACCAAGCTGATAGGTATTCCCTATAAGATGTCCTCAGTCAGATATTACTCAGAATATTAACTAAACATTGACCTCTGTACCAAGAGTAGTTCTGAACTTTGATCAGTAGCCTTTTTTATACTACTTCTTCAAAATATCTACAAAGTTTTGATGCCCTATTTTCTAATTATAAAAATTCATCAGACTACCTAACAAAGGAAATGCCATTACTTAAAGTATGCTACCTCTGTATTTTTTTTTTTCAGAAGGGATGGAGAGATGTTGATAATATAAAGGTTAACAAAGATAAGATTAAGTTTAGATCTGAATCATGTTTTGATTTCAGTATTGCAATAATTCCTCAAGCACTTCCCACACAGATACTTCAAAATTACTACTCACTGGTAATCACATTACTTAAATCCATATCTAATAACATCTCTGCTGCAAATAACGGAAAAATGAAGTTAGAAAGCAGTTGATCTTGTAATACATCATAAAAATTGAATGTCAGAAATCTTGTAAGTTGGGTATTCTCACGAATTTCTGCAAACTTCTCTTTTTGCTAATGGACCATAAAAGTGTCTTAGATTTAGGGTCATAGACAGACCCAGCCATAGTTAAATTTAAGAATGAAAATCTAATACATGCAGTTTATAACTCTTTTAGTCATTCACGTATTCCTCCTTTAATATCTATAATCTCAGTGTAGCTGAAGAGAATGTATACACACTGGAGATCCTCCCGCTACGATTTTGTCATAAATGTCTCATGCTCTTTCTTCAATCTCAGTTAGAAGGCTGTGTAGAATGAAAATATATTTCCTCTCCATGTAAAGAGAACAGGAGAGAGAAAATGGGGAAAGGAAAGGGAAGAGTGTTGCCTCATTGCAGGTTCAATTCTGTTCATATTTTAGGAGAAAAACATTAATTAACTCAGGCATCAGTTAGAGACAGATCTGCTGTTTTATCCAAACATGGCAAGTGGACAACACCTTTGCTCATTTTTTTAGCAGGGGAGTTGCCAAGAATTATATTCCTGCCATCTCTTGTTGCTGTATGAGTAGGAGTGGGGGAGAAAAGTAATTACTTCAAGTGCATTAGGTACATTAGAAGGTTAAATTAAAATTTAATTCAATAATGTTAACAATGACATGGGATTCTTAACGAAGAACCTGAAAACCACTTTAAAATCAGAAAGGAAAAGTGAGGTATGTAAGGGAAACCTCTCTTTCCTGGCGATTCCATGATATTACACTTCAGTGCATTGTTAAACACTGCATTCACCATCTGCTTTAACAGTGGCAAACGCAGGGGGTCTCACATGGAACAGGTTGTTTCATCTGAGACAGTTTAAGCTGGCCCAAGGAGTGACAAGAGAATACAGCAAGCAGTCAGTGCAAATGACAGCACACCATTTTTATAGACTAAAGGTTGAGCAATGAATTTCAATTACAGAGTGTCAGGATGCTCAAATGCAGGTACCTGATAATAAGCCTGAAGCACCAAGCTTTTGCAGATTTCTTTAGAATTTCAATAAAGCATTGTAGCCTTTAGCAGTTTAAGGATTTTTTTGGTTGGTTTTTCTTTTTTTAAAACCAGAACCCACTATATGTAATCTTTTATGAGAAATTCCATCTTTGTTTCCCTTTGAAAGAAACTGTGTTCAAAGGAAATGAAGCGTAACTATGAAATGTGGACAGTTATGCAATTTTTTTTAAAAAAGGACCCCCCTCCCCCCAACAAACTCCTTACTTGATATGTGTCTGATCCTAATAGCTCTATTTAATTTGCTTTTATTGTAGCACCTGTTAATTTGTTTTTAGTTAAAAGTAGCAACTCTTATGAGTGATTTTATTAATTTAGAGCAAACACTATTATTCTCATCATATGTATTTAACACAATCACAAATAAGTGAAATTATAGAAGAATTAAAATTTTGGTCTTGTGCTTGTAAAACTTCTGCATACGCTTCTGAAAGTTTTCAATCATATCAGTCTTTCTCATTATAAGTCTATCAGTTTCTCCAACTTAAAAGGAATCACACAGTACCAGATTAGAAGGGACTTCAAAGATTGTCTGGGCCAACAATTCTTGGCCAAAGCATGGTTTAGACAGAGTGGCCCAGCACACTGTCCAGACAGATATTAAAATGTTGGAGAATCCAACATTTCCCTGGGTGGATTCTTCTCTTTGTTAAAAAAATGTCCTCTTTTGTCCAAGCAGAATCTCACAAGGAGTAACTTCTACCCATAAAAAAGAATTAATTCCATATCTAAGACTACTGAAATTTATATTTTTAATACGTATTTTATGCTTTGTTCCTTCTTAGTTTTTACAATGATCTTATATTAAATATTTATTGCATTTTGGTTACTCTTTTTCATTATCTTTTTCAATTTCTTCTTCTGCTAAGCCCCCATAATTTGTATTTTAAAATAATTTATCACTAGTAATTCAATGTTTTCAACAGATGAAGGTGATGACACTTTGAAGTCACTATATTTTTTAAAAGAAAATATTGTGTCATAAAAACATCAGCATTGTCTGAAACTAGGAAAATTTTTCAGAATGTCCTTTCAATGTTCTCCTCTCCAAATGGGTATTTTCAATTTCAGAGTATATTTAATTGTCACTATGTTTTGATGACAATTAAAAAAAAAAAAAGAACAAAACCAAACAAATAAGACATCCTTTATTCATTTGAGGCAATTTATTCAAGGTTTTCCTTTGTAGAGCATCATTCTCTCCCTATCCAGTCACAGAAGAAACTTTCTAAACAGTTTCTGAAGGAGAGTCGTCATACCATCTAATCTTGGCCATGTAACATAGGCACATAAAATAGGAACAAAAATTTCCATTAAAGAGATGTACTCCTAATTTACTGTCTAGGAGAAATACCTCTTCTGAGTATTCTGGAGGCCTGTACTTTTAAAATAGGCATTTCACTGAAGGCAAGCAGTATGAATAAATCACACAATGCAAAATCTCAAGTATGTAGAATCAACCTCTTCACTGTATGGATATGAGCAAGCAGTTTCAGCAGAGCGTTATGCAAATTGTATTATATATTTCATAGAGTCTTCCCTTAAAAGTAATTATTTTAATTTAGCTTAGAAGGTGAAATACCTACCAAAGACTTCTGCTGACCCAAGTTAATTCAGGGAAGTGAGAAAAGGTTATGTTTGTCATTGTACCAGCTGCTCTAGTCTTCTGGAAAACTAGGCCAAGTGTCTGTATTTCCCACTAACAAGAAAAATTCACTTAAAGAAGTACTGATTGGAAGTGGAATCATAGCTTCAGATTAAACCTGTTCCATATACACGGTAATTTTTGGCACATAAATGAAAAGCTTGTCCATTTTGCTTTTTCTGGCAGTGTGAAACCAAGTAAATATTTTTCATCATAAGTGAACTGATGTGAAGTGTACTTAAACCTAATTTTTAAATTGCATTTGATGGAGACCCTAGCTTTGAGTTTCACAACAGACATTCTGCAGGAAATCTCTCTAATAATAGGAAAATGCACTGTATTGATGTACTACTTTAATTCTAATTTGACAATATTAACATGTTCCAAACAGTAAGATGCTAAAATTTAATATCAAAGATAAAAATAACACAAGTATCACCCATCACAATGGGATCTGAGTCACCAGATCACTGAAAAATATATTCTAGATACATCCTAACCCACTCCTCCCCAAATAAACTAGAAAGCTCTTACACCTAAACGCTTGATAAAAATGAGAAAAACACATTTTAAAATAAACTCAAAACAGAGAATGAAGATATATCAAAACATATCCCTTCTCACCTGCTGTGTCCTTGGAAGCATGTTGTCGAGGGTTGCTTGCAATTAAGATCCAGCTAAACTGCAGCATATTTAATCCTCTCCGGTCCATAGGAGGCTTTTCCCATCCCTTTTAAGGTCCAATCAGCAGTTTACTTCATCCTGTCCACAGCAGCTGTCCCTTGTCACCATTGTTTTCAAACAGATCAGAGTCCTTACATCCCCCCAGGGTAATCTGTTCCACCCTATCATCAGAAAATCAAGGAAATGTGAAGAAAAGTTGAAAACAAAATAAAATAAATTACTCATACCCTTCATTCTCTGAAGCCTTTTGACAACTTTGTAGAACTCAGCAAAGCACTGGCAGAACTAAGATAAAATGGTCTACATGCTTGATAAATTAATTCAAATATAGTGTAAATTGTCCTGTGCACTGTACATCAGCAAATGTAATTTGGACAAGGTAGAATCACTTTACTAGGGTAAAACACTATGATGAGAAACTCCAGCTAAAAGATAGCTTTAATAATAGAAGATGTAGTTACCCTGAAATGATGCAATTAGTAAAGGAGTAAGGCAAGTTTGTCCATTATATGGGTGATCTCCCTCCCTTGCCATTTGCATTTAAGGTCAAAGATATCAATTAAGTAAACTAGTGGAAAAATTTATATCCTAATCAATGTCTTATTTTTAACACTTAAAGAATAAATCTACCCACTGAAATACGTATGCTATCCTTATATAAATGAAGAATGGTGTAATGCTACCTTTGTGCTTACTTTTTTGAATGATAGTACAATAGTTAACTACTCTTGCATTTAATGTGATACACTTAAGCATTAATTTAGTAACTCAAATTCTTAATCTATCAGAGAATGGGTAAGTATGAGTTACCTGCCCTTGGTGTACTCTGTATTACGACTCTACAGGTGAGATTCAGATCATGTTCTGTCTTTTAGTATAGAACTGAAACGAGAGAGGTAAAAGTCCCAGTTATTACCTCCCACATCTGTCACTGCCTGAGCATAGAGGTTGACAGCTTGGAAGGGAATGTGTTTGCTCCTTTCTGATAGTATACAATATTATACCTATTATTTAATAAGAAAAAATTATCACTCTTTACCTTGAGATATATAGGAAAAAAAGTTAATAATCCAGGATTCAGATCCACATCCAGACTCTTCCTCTAGTCAAGTGTAACTCATAAATAAATCCACTTCTTGTTCCTTCCTTGGCAAATCCTGCATGAGCTATTTCCAAATAATCCCAGTTATCCACAAACATCCTCAGTCATAACACTGCAACTTTATTGATGACAGAGGTTTGCATGGGGATAAGAGAGGGCTCAAAATACCTCTGTGAGTGGAACTTTGTAGCCATTACATTACTAAGACAAGCCAGAATAGAACTCTTGATCCACCTACCAGAGCTGTCTAGCTTCTGCAGGATTAACAGCAACAAAATACAATTGTTTAGCTTCATGACAAATGAAGGCAAAAAGAACAGAATCCACCTGGGGAACTGATCTGCTACAGAGTCATTCCTTACAGTAGGACTGTGCTTTAAGTTGTCGAGCCATCAGTACAACTCTTCTTTACCACAAAGAGCCATCTACATTGATAAAGCTTACCTTCTGTGTGCAACTGTTGATTTTACTTAGTGAATATTTATCTTGCATAGTCCAGGAGGAAGTCTTTGTTATTATTCACAAAGTGACTAACTTCATTAGAAAAAGTACTATTCTTATCTGAACAATTTTTCCACATGGTTATGAATTAAAATCCAATACTTCTTGAGTAACATTAAGCTTCAGATATTCCCTTCACTGTATTACAAAGGCAGCAGGTTCTGATTGTTCATGAAAATGTGAATATAGCTATAAATTCAGATTATTAGATGAATACATAACATGGCAAGAGCCCCCTCAAACCTCTAAATTAAAGCAAGAAACAAATGCCTATTTCAAAGCTTTATTTACAGTGATAAACATTTAGACCTGAAACCTGGATACACACAATTACTATAGGAGCCCTAGTGGAATAATTAACTCTTTGTATAGTCTATTGCACATTTTACATATAAGCAAATTTATCCAATAAAATGATGAAAAACTATATGCCAATTTAATAAAGCAAGCTCACAGAACTGTAATCTCAAAATGTTAATGGATTAAATAGTCTTTTACTGTCTTTTCTCTGCCCACATGCACCACAAAACTGAACATCTGCGTACTCCAGAACAGAAAATAAAACCAAATATAATCTGTCATGGTCTGACCACTCTTTCACTAAAAACAATAGATTACTATAATCTGCATCTTTTATTTTCAAGTGCCCTGTGAATCTAAAACCAGTACAAAGTCCATGACCTGACTTCATCATTTTTCCTTTTGCTACAGGTAGCACAGCCGATATGAGTTGACACTGCTTTATCCCAGGGTATGGATCTTGTTATTGTTTGGCTGTGCAGATATTCTGCTGTGGGTTTCCTTCCCTTCTATCTTTCCCAAGCTTTCAAACAGATATTTGTTCTAACTCTGTTTCCCATGATACCTCACTTTTTGGGCACCCACATTAATGTTAATTCTGAAGAAATCCATGTCCTCAGTAAAAAAACATGCAAGAAAACGATGTTAACATCACAATCCATCAAAACAAACACTAGGGACACTAGCTGCCCTATGGACAGAATATGCTAGAGGAAATTCAGTCCAATATCATCGTAGAGCAGCACTGAGGACTTCTCAGTGCTGG
Source organism: Merops nubicus (assembly GCF_000691845.1). Lineage (NCBI taxonomy): Eukaryota > Metazoa > Chordata > Aves > Coraciiformes > Meropidae > Merops > Merops nubicus. The sequence goes on along the minus strand of NW_008610303.1, from coordinate 79,418 downwards.
CTGATATAAAATTCATAAAATCTTTGTCTTTTCACTGAGTTCAGACCCCTTGAGAACAAGTATCCCAACTGACCTCAATAGTTACATCAGAAAACTCATTCAACAAATGTCTCTTGAATGAGAAATTAGCTTGTAGTCAACTCATTTCCCAAATTAATATACCTGCTGTATAAAGAATGGTGGCATAAAGAACTTTTGCCATTTGGCTCTTTATTGTATTTCCATAGCATAGCCAAAGACCGTTCTTTCAACATTTTAATTCAGATATGTTGAAACAGTTTGCCAAATCAGTATGTTGTCAGTAAAGTTAAACCTTCATTTTCAAGTGTTGTAAATCCTAAGAGAAGTGTGCTTAAATTTAGTCTGACACTCCTATTTGAGAAACTGCACAATCATACTTTGCAACATCATAGTTTTCCACACACTGTAGTGAAAAACCAAGAAGCTGGTTCTTTAGTCAATGCAGAATGGTATATAAACACTTCCATACCTTTAGAAGACAAATATTCATTAATAAAATCTATGTGTGATATAATCACCTTGCAGATGTATGCAAAAAGTAAATAGTATTATAGGAAAACATTCCTACTTTGCTACAGGAAGACTCGTCCAAAATTCCCAGCTGGCTTTTGGCTAGGGTTTTGACTGACAGAATATGTTATTTTTTCATTACATCCTGAGCAAGTAGATGCTTTCTTGCCCAAAGAAGGAACTGCCACATTACCTCAGCTGCCGTGGTATTTCAGTCTCTCCATTGCCTCATTCTGTGTGAACCTTTTCCCATATCTCCTGAGATCTTGTTTGTGAAATAGAAAACTGATAATATGTTTAAAAAATAAACAAAAAAACTTGACTAAGAAGTAAATAGTTTTGAAGATCATAATATTTAAAAGAGCACACTTGGGTTATTTGTTAATTTTAGACTTGCTTCTACACACTGCGAGATTAAGAAATTAATTTCAACAGGACTCTAGAATAGTTTAATTTCTGTTTAAAAAAAAAATCTGTAATAATAATAATAGTAAAATAATTCTCTCAATTATGGAAAATGTAAGCTGGCTCTGTATTCAAGTTTGACAAGCTACTTGCAAAACGTGTCCTATAACATTGATGGCTATAAATTTTAAATAAAATAAATAAAACTGGGTCCTCATTTCATCTCTCCTTTCACTAAAAGACATTTTGAGTTCTACAGTCAGACATATGGTGCTGGGAACAAAATCAGAATTCATAGAATTAAGGAAAAAAAAAAAGAAAAAAAAGAGGCTGGGTAGGACTTCGAGACAAATACCTCTTCTATCCCCCAAAATAAACCAAGAATGTGGCATTCCCAGTCTGTACTTGCCAACTTCACTCTAAACTGTTCCTGAATTCAGAGACTTTGCAACTCCTCAGGCATTGTGTTTCAGTGACAGCCTACCCAGCCATTAGTTTCTCACATTATGTCTAACCTAAGCCATGCTTGTTAATACCATTGTTCTTACCCTCTCTACGATGGACATAATGGAGTGACACATACCTACTCTGTTACAGTAAAATATTTTGAATAATAATAAATAAATTGCCTTGGTTTTAGTATTCTTTCCCTTAGGCTAAACAAACGTTTTTAATTTTTTTTTTTTTTTTACTCAAAAGATACACTTTGATATATTGTCCTAGCAGCTTTCTTCAAACAGGCCTCAAGTAAGTGTCCTTGAAATGCTATGCCCTAGGCAGGACATATTCCTACAGTTTGGTTTCAATAATGCTGAACTTCCCATCTTACTCTGAGTCCACAAAACTACATGACTTTATATCTCAGTAAAGCTGAGACAGGAAATAAACAGATGAAATAACTGTTCTGCAGTTACAGAAATAACTGCTGTTTTGCTGAGATGTATCTCTTTGATTCCAAAGATCAAAAGGTATTTTCTTTTTCTCAGATCTGGAACTGTTTGGAATTTGTTAAAAATGCCTATTTCTCACCTTGACAGAAAATGTGAATGACACTTTTTTCTTTTTCTGAATTCATCTCAAAAAGGATATGAAAAAGTTTGAATTAATAAATTTTATTTATGACCTGCTAGACTAGGTCCTCTTAACAAAAACACAATTATATATTTGACTTTTTTTTTCTTTGTTCTTTTTATATAAACCACTTATTTTGGCCACAAATATAAAAATCAGTATTTTTTTTTATTCCTAACAATTTCTAAAGCTAATAGCTGGAATTGTGACAAATATATTGAAAGTAATTTTGTACAGGGTGCTGTCTACAGAAGGAATACAAAATATGTTGCATTTTAGCCTTATGCTATGAATTTCAAAAGCTATCAAAACAGCTTGAATAGATGTTCAAATGACAAAAGCACATTAATAAAAATAATAATTTCCATCAGTTTCCTAGGCAGTCTATGCCCTTACTCTTTTAAGGCTTACATATTATTTAAAAGTGCATAGAAAACAAAAAACACATTCCAGGAACCATTACAGTGATTAGAATATACTTTTTGCCATGTTAATTGACTTCACACATCATCTGGATATAAACTCAGTGTAGACTAGACAGGAAATATAAATATGGTTGAAGTAGCATTAATTTTTCTGCAGTTACATAGATATATTACAGAAAGATACTACATATTTAATTCCAAAAACCAAAGTTCTCCTGTAAAAGAACCACGATGTGGTCTATACTGATCCAAAAATGCTTATGCCTGATGCAGATAAATGCAACCAATAGTCCTCATTTTTTAACATCTCTTACTACCCAAAAAGAAGAATTTTTTTTTTAAAAAAATGCTATATGCAAAACACAACATTTTTTGGGGACAGACCTGAGAGTTGTCCCTAAGTTCTATTCAGTGAAGAGAGCACCATAGTAACTATTCCACAGTATGCAGCCATGTCAAGGCCCACTCATTCCAAAACACAGACCCTTTACCAGCCCACCCCTTCACTCTGTGTCTTGCCCTCCATAGGCCAGAGGGTCCATAGAGCTAGTAAATGTTGTCAATAAATGCACCTAATTTTGCCCTTTTTCACTTGTATGTGTCGAAAACATTGCATAGAATGAGATTTGTGCATTTTCATATATTTATGGCAGCATCACAATTTTTAGACATGACATCCTAGGGCAAATTAGAAGTAACTTAATCCTGCCCATTCTCTCTACGCTCAGACTGACGCGTAGGAACTCAAACTCCCCCAACATGAACCTCTAAAACAGCCGAGTCCATCACAATGCATCGGAGATGCTGACAACTGAGAAAAAAGTAACTAGAAAAGGTGCCTCAAATGTACGCTGAAGGTGGCCATAGTAATGGATTTCTACAGATTTTGCAGCAGATATTACATTACCCTTGAGGGCTGACCCTGAGAAGATGATAGACATTCAATATTAGTGTTGCTGCTTTTAATCAAAGGTTGTCAATCACACTATATTATTTCAAGCAAAATTAAACATAGGCTTGCCCATGTCAGCAAACGCTCTCCAGTAATGGACAAGAGTCTCACCTGTTACTTTATTTGCATTTAAGTCCAAATTTTCATTAAAATACCTTGAGATTTTAGGTTTAACTTTCAGTTATGACTTCCAAAGTGCATCATATCCTAATGGAGGAATTTATGAAGTTAATATTCTGCTGACATGAAATTAAAAGATTTTCTTTGTTTCTCTAAGTTCAGAGTGAAAAAGAAATATTAAAAAAAAAAAAGTCAGATAGAAATGAGCTTTATGAAATTTCATACAAGGTGAAAACAAGTCAAAACAATCCTTTTTTTTTTTTTAAAGAACAAAAAAAGTTAAATTGATTTGGGATGTAATAGCCTACTTGAAGGTTCATGCATGTGTGGTGCATGAAATTCACTGTTCCACTCACTTGGCTCAGAAATCCTATATTCTAGGCATGGACCACTAGCCACAAATAGTTAGTCCCAGACTACTGCATTCACAAGCCGAGCATGCCAAGACTCTATGCTCCTGAGCAAAGTCTACATGGGCCAGGCTTTGAGGATTCCTGACAGTCCAGCTTACTTTCTACTTTCCTGAGAGTGTTTTACTGAAACCGTACTTTAGTTTAGGAATACGTATTTGATAACTAGTAAATGTACATCTCAAAAAATACAACTGTTGATTGGTTATACTATGATACAGTGATCTGTACATTAAATCATAGACAACAGTCTACCCTTTGTTTTAAAACAACTTCAGCTTTTCAGGTACATGAAATTTTCCAGCTCAAATGTATTAATTAAAATGTTTTTCCTCTTACATTAACATCTGCTTCTAATTAAGTGATTACCGTTTAAAAAGTCAACAAAAAAACCCATGTTTTTACTATAGCAAAAATAAAATAGCCCACTGTAGACTATAAAAAATAAGAGTGCTCACACTGCAATAATCTGAAAGGCTGAATTAGGCTGTAGACTGCAGTTATTAAAGGAAGTCATGCAGAAACATGCCCTTTAGCACGATACTTATTCTAAATTATATTACTCTTTTAAGTGCTTATTTTACCCTGTGAATCTTTAAATTAAAAATGAGGTATTTTTAGGTATATCCTGGAATGCTTTGTTTCTATCTTGTTAACCTGCAACCTTTTCTCAAATAAGATCAACCAAGTTCACTAACCACCTCCTCAAAACAGTTGTTCTGTTGAAAACCATCACCTCTGCTCTTACGTATTTTTCCTTTTTCCCTCTAAGCCTCAGGTTGTTTCCTGCACATTTAGAACTCTGTGCAGTGTAACCCCAAGAGAACAAGATGAATGAGAGGACACTGTGATCTGTTATGCACTGGCATGGTGTGCCATGGTTAAGCCTGACCAAGGGCTATAGGCAGTCATTCTGCTTCAGCTGCCTCACGGTTGTAGAAATGTGGGACTTTTTTTGGGTTTGTTTTAAAGGGTCAGTTTCTGCTGAGCTAATAGAAACCGCATCAAGGTCAGAATGATTAAGTATTAATTTGGAGATTAACATAGTTAGGAATTTGAAAACAACACAACAAAATTGTGGAGAAAACGTACCCAGGGACATATTTGTGCAAATTTCACTAAATATATTTGAATATTGGCCCAGACTTATCCCATGAAACAGGAGATCAAAACACTTTTATAAGAACCAGTTTAATTATTTCCTTGGAGTGTCTAACTCCTCTGAACACTGAATAAACAGAATGTAAGCAAACTATTAAGTGCAGCTGTAACCTAAAATCCTCTATACCAGTTTGGGTGCTTAAACAAAAGCATGCAGGTGCAAGCTTTCCTATATACACATCTCCTTCTGCTCTGAAGAGCAAAGCAGGTGGGAAAAATGTAGAATGACCAGAGGTTGAGTTCAACTGACTGTTTCAGTCAGCACAAGGGTGTGTAAGTATTTAGGCTGGAAATAATTTACTACTATGAAGAAACGCAAGAAGAAAATGCAAGTAGAGATTGTGCTGGATGTTTTCTGTGGGTATTGCAGGTTGGAGAACTCCTTTCTGCTTTGCATAACGCCCGAGTCTGAATACAGTCCTCCCTCCATCCTTGGCACAGCATTGCTATGGGATCAATACTACTCCGCCGCCGGTCCCTGGCCTCTCAGGCGTGCTGTCTGGAGCAGGAACCATACCACCACAACCTTTTCATTTGTAAAGCATTTATCACAGTAAGGTTCTGTCTCCGATTGGAGCCCCTGGTACTACCACAATCCAAACATGAAATAAAACAACAACATAACCACAGGAAGAATCAGGGGAGTTAAGTGAAGTAAAGTCTTAACACATGCCACATTTAAGCAATTCCCCTTAACCACACAGTTCAGAAGAGGTCATTTCATGTAGAGTGGTTTGATTTTTGGATTGTAATAGGCAAAGCTTTAGTTTACCCTCAGGGATGAAAACATAGGTCAACTTTTTATTTAAAAAAAGTTATTTAAAAACTGTTATGATATATTAGACCGTTAATAGCAAGCTCATAAGCACAGTTAGCTAGGTAAGAAGTAAGTTGAAGGAAGTAGGCCAGTAAAACATAATGAAGTGATTTAACTTCTCCCTAATTAATGGAAATTCTTGATGTTTCATTCACATTATACAGTTTCTGATTTCCTCTTGACGATTCTTTCCCCTCATTTCTTAAACTTTGAAGTTGCACATCTTTTGCAGTTATCAACTATGATAACGGTCATTTGATAAGCCCAAGTGATAAGTTCATTCTTACCCTTTTGGTAGCCTTATGCTGAAATCTA
>NW_008610303.1:38108-73180 GCF_000691845.1 Merops nubicus | reverse complement strand
ACGACGATTTTATTATAATTCCCAACATAGCTTCTTCTTTTTCTGTTTTTTATTTTTTTCTTTTTAAATTTAGACTATTGGCCAGAAGCAAAGTTGCTGCGTCTTTTATTGCTACACAGCAGTAAATCTTCTCCTGCTGCCCAAAGAACTAAAATACAACTGGAAACTGTCTTGCTGCTTCAGTGTATGAAATCCTTAGTGGCTGCTTTGCGCTTACGTTCTCTTTCCATCAACTATCCTTTACTTGGAAGTAGACGAAATTGAGGGGTTTTTCTTATGAAGAAATTTATAATTATTTAACTGTAATTTCCTGCAAACCCAAATCACTTATTGTACCATCATTAGGACTGAATCTTTCTCCTTTATCTACACCATTTTGCTGATAGATCAAATATGATAATATGTAATTAATTATGTCTTGTAAGGTTCCCTTTTACAACAACATTATTTGAACTCCTGTGAAGCAGTTAAAAATTGTTACTGACAAATAAGAAATAACTACAGACTGAAGAAGTCCAGCACTTAGAGTCACAATGAGAAAGGACAAAAAAAAGTACTTCTATAATTCTCGCAAGAGGAAACTCTAATCCAGTTCATTCTAGAATGAAATACCACTAAAAATATTATTGAAATACTGCAGTACCATATCTGAGTAAACTTTAAAATAAAGTATTTGGAAGTGCACTATCTTATTCCTTCTCAGACCTGTCAAAAGAATAAATGCAATCATAGCTATACTGTTTGGTAGATAAAAAAATCCCAAAATTTTTTATTTGATTTTTTCAGCACAAGGTGGCCAGACAAATATTTTAACTTTCCAATCAAATTGTAAAAAATGTCACCAGAACACTTAAAATATTAACAAAATATACTGTGAGCTTGACTGTGACAGAAATACAATCGTGTAACTGATACTTTTGTAATACAGGAAGCATTTGTCATTTCAGTGCAACCCATCAATGAAGAAAACTGTAATTGATAATAGGTATTAATTGCTGGTCAGAAGGTTTAGGACAAAGATCATAATGTGTCTGAGAAAAAGAACTATTAATCACACAATGATTGTTCATTCTCTTAGAGGCATTTAAAGTACATAGCTATTTCACGATGTAGAATTCAGAAGACAAATCCAGATTTATCATTTACATAATGGGCTTCAAAGATATAACAATAATCATAGGGTTTCAATATAACATATGCAAGATTCTCTATTTATTGTAGAGGCATTACAGGAATTTTCACTCCGGTAGTGTTTCAGCAAATTGCACTAATCTAAGTAATTTTAATCAGTGCAGACTATCAAAGAGGACAGGATTGGGGTAGGGATCATGAGTTTTCAATTGCATCATCAGACTTAGTCAAGGCTTATTTAAGGCAAGTTATCTGAAAGAAATGATGTGCGTAGATTTACAAAAGGAACAGATCCTTGTTTAAACAACAGCAAAAATAGGTTAACTCTTTTAAGTGTTTTAAGTTAATCTCTCCATCTGTCCTGAGCATGCAATGTGCCTCCTCTACTGGTTCCAGCCCTTAAACCCATCACTATTTGTAATATTTCAATTCAGACTGTGAACTCTTAGCAGTGTTGCCTCTTGGACTTCTATGATACATTAAATTAATCTGTGGCAATTCCATGTCTCATTAGCATACGCAGACCCTCATTAAATAAATAAATGAATGCATTTAAAAGATTTTTTACAAGTCTTCTTCCTCCTCCATTTAAACAAATGACATATCAAAGTGCTAACTTATCAAGTGGTGTTGGATATCAAAAGATGTCGCCACAAGAAAGCAGCAACGTTAGCAAATATAAAGCACTTCTCCTTTTCTTGATTCTGTACATTTCTGTCATGCTTCATCTAAAGCAAAGTCATACCTATTGTTTCAGAAATTATTTACTTTGCAAGGGAATATAACAAAAAGGAACCATCACATCCATTGAATGGAAGGGATCTGTGTTGCAGTCTTTATAGGAATTTCTGGAGAATGTCACTTTCACACTCTGACTCATTCTGTGCTCTTCATTTTCATCTGATATCTGCTGTCCTACAGGAGTCATGGGGCAATGAGGTTTCCAAAGGGGCTCTACTTCCCTTCCATATAGGAGTGCCCACCACAATTTTTCCACTTCAGTTTCACTTCAGTGAAAATGAAGAACCTTCTCCTCCAAACCAAAAGAGCTTGGACATTCCTCTCTAGGGGCTCAACACAGCAAAGATTTTAAAGAAATACTCGAAACTCAGGAGCAAGTCCCACAAGTCATATAACCACATGTCCAGTTTCCCCTGCCTTCAGTTGTGACCAGTATAGCATTTAAATCAAATGCTTTACATACAACTATGAAATACTTGATGGATAGCAACAAATACAAACCACACATTTAAAAATGAATGTATAGGGTAAAGCTTCTTTAAGTCAAAGACCTTAAAGTAATCTCAGTAACTAGAAGTTGTATACAAAAAATTTGGACCCTGCTGCTGCTGTCTGCCATTTTTGGGGACCTGAAAATTAGATAAATGAGAAATGCAATGCTAAAAAGCAAAGCAAATGAACCAAGATGTATGAGTAAAGTTATTGTCTTTCATAACCTCATTGCCCCAGAAACTGAGAATCAGAGGCAAAAAAGAAAAAAAAAAAAAAAAACCAAAACCAAATCTAACAACTTCATTTAAACTAGCTTTAACATCAGCTAAGATTGACTAACTCTCCTGGAAAAAATCTGATGAGTCATTTAAGTTCTTTAGAAAGACCCCAGTAGATGGCATCAGCTGACCAATAAAGTTCTACATGCAACTTTTTATGTAGCGCAAAGCCATAGCATGAAATGGCATTTATTAACAATGAGTTTGGTTCTTTTGACAAAAAGAAATAGATCATTGCTGTAGAAGAGCTATGTCCTACTCACAAGATCTGATTTTTACCTGTGAACACTTTAAAGTAAGAGAACACTTGCTTCATTGCAACTGGGATATTACTCCCAGATATGGGATGTATCGCAGATATTATACCCCATATCTTACACAGCTGGGATCCTGATTCATGACTTGGAATATAGGCACTACTGTAATACAAATAACATCAATTATTAGTAGTACCTTTGCAGAAGATGGAGTTCAAAGAAGTCAGAGAGACAATAAGTCCAGATGATTAAAAATTACTATATTTGCCTCTCAGCCAGCATATAAAAACACTTGTGGTTACTATTTGATTTTAGATGAAAAAATTATATAAAGTAAAATGAAGCTGGAGCTTATCTTCCTCTGCTAATAAGACATCTGGCTTTATACCTGTGCAACAAATAGAAGCAAAAAAGGTAGGTGCTTTGCCAAATGGTGTTTATTGAAGAGTTTTCTCTCTCACACTAGTTTTCAAATGTGGCTGTGGAGTTCTTGCACTTTAAAGTAGTTAAAATACTTCTAGCTTCAAACAGTTTATTATGCTACTTGAATTTGCTAATCATTCTCGTAGTTAACTCCCTAGATCTGATTTGTAAACTCACTGTTATCGGCTATAGAATGCTACACCTGCTTTTCTGTGATTTAAGTCTCCTGATTAAATTCTATTTACACCTGCAGCAAATAATGAAAAGGTACCTAAAGGTAGCTTTCAATTTTCGCACTCCTTTGTTCATTTCCTCAAAAGCCATAGACTTTATAATGAAAAGTCAAAGTCGGCTATAGTGAATGAGTACCAAAATGTTATTCACAGTGCATTTCTATGCAACTTTTATTAATGACTTATGCTTTTCACTTTCCAGAGTGCGATTTAGTCATTCACTTAATGAATGAGCTTAATATTAAACACAAGAGTGATGCTGCTAATGTATTTATAATTAGATTTCATATACTTTATTTGACCTAAAGCAGCATTCAGGTCACTGACCCAGAAGCAGGCACAACTGCTGAACTGCTAAGGCTATGTCACAAATTTGGTGGTGTGCCTGATAGGAGGATTTTAATCCTCTAACACAGAGTGAAGTCAGGTTGGGGCTTACTCTCCTGAACTAACAAGAGCATTGTTCACTGTTACTGAGCTTTCTCCTTCAATTCCCTTCCTCCCAGAATGGAGGAACATTTCCCCCCACCCTGAAAACACTGTGCACACCACAGCACGGGCTATAATGCTATTTGGCAGAAGAATTAAACTGACCCTTGTCCCTCAGTTGCCCTGTTAGGAAGAAGGACAAGTCCAAGGTGGCAGCTCTGCACACTTTACCACCTATCCAGCCATAGGACACGCTTTCTCAAAGTGTCCTCACCCTTCTTTTCACAGCCACTTGTACAGGGACTAGATATTAAGCCTCCTCCAAATTAAATGAAAATTTGAGAATTCCAGGAACACTCTCATGTCTACAAGCCTGTAGATGTACCAGGAGGTACAATAAGCCCAGTAGGCCTCCCTATTTCCTCAAGTAATAGTAACTTTGGAGGCCCAAAGTAGAAAGCGGTTAATCAGAGGAGGAAACTAGATTAAACAAGTTATTTATGCCCAGTATCTGAAGATACCTTTTATCTCACCACTGCCTTCAGTGTTCCCTCCCATGTACCTGCTAAGTGGATCTAAGTCTCAAAGTATGGGTTTTTTCTGTTTGTTTGTTTTTCACAATACAAGCAGTGAATTAAAATGTGCTAGATACAATGAATGTTGGGATGTGTTTGCTTTTGTCCATGCATCCATCTCCAATTGCCTTATTTTAGTACACCATCATGCTATGGAAACTTTTCTGTATAGCTGAACTCAATGATATCATGTCGAAGGAAATGAGATATTCTGAATCAATAGTATTAACTTCCATTTTTCAAACTAGCTGAACATGTGGTTCACTTATCACTGTTTGATAACATTTTTTACTTTGTTGATTTATTTCACATACGGTGAAGTAAAACTATCAGATTTAGTATTCCCCCTTACTGAGTGCTATGTGCTTTTTAAGCCATCTACACTGAAAATTTTCATAGCATCTTATAGATAAGCATATGAGTATTTCCTTTTCCTTCTTGCAAAATGTTCAACAATACTTGCTGCTGCTCCAATTATGAGGTAATATATGAATATTTTTAGAACTATTTTTATGTCATTTACCGTTATAATAAACTGCATCTTTTAACTTTAATTAAAACACTTTGAATGCAGTCCAGTACATGACTATTTTGATTTACTTTGCTGGAGACAAGCTGAGGTACTTTAATAATAGGAAAGGAGGGGTTTTATTTCACTGTTTGTTAAGAAAAGGATTTAACAAATTAGCTCATGAAATGGGAAAGCACTGGAATAGCTAGATGAATAAGTCTTCCATTCATGCCATGCCTTTACTTAAAAAATAAGAAAGCCCACAGGCTGTTAGAGGGATAAAGGGATGTGGCTGACAGCTAGCCCAGACGCTGGTGGTTAGAAGGTTTGGATGGAACACATCCTTCAAATAAGTTTTTATGACTGCATCTCGTACATTTTCAGGGACATATTTATGAAGCATTTTGTGCATGGTGTATGGTACTTAGGTACAAAGTGAGTTCAACACTTTCTGATAAGTTTTTGCATCTCTACAGCCTTGGGCATAATGTAATTGTCTTAAAGGTAACCTTTGGGTGCGCAGCTATTAAAGGAAATTTTGGTAGATATTTCCCTTCTTTAGGTATTTATTTTAAATTGAGTTTGCTTTCTAACATGTAGGCTGGGTCTCATGGGGAGAGAGAAGGAGCAGATGATTGTCAAACAGGGAACCTTTATTCACAAGTGGCAACTGAAATATGCCTTTTCTCCATGTGTTTCTTAACAAGGTGCATGTCTACCCTTAATCCTCTAGCTTTCTCAGACAGTGAGAAACCATTTGTAAGTCCGAAACAGCATCATCCACATTTTTGTATCTTGTCTGACTTCCTCACACTACCAACTACAAGAATATTGTAGGGCAAAATAGCAGCCATTTACAAGTGCTTTTCTTCCACAGTAAAAAAAAAAAATATTACAAGGAACACTATTGCTTTAAACCTGTGTCTGAACTGTCAAATTATGTTCTGTTGTGTACAAGCACTACTCATGGTGAAGCTATTTTTCAGATCTAAGTAATTGCTTCTTGTAAATTACTGTCATTTAGTTCCAGAGAACATTTTAGTTTCTCTGATCACTCTCCATTTTTCTATTTCTCCTCATTGGGTTGTTCAGATAATACATTATTACAGTTATTAAATGCTAAGAACAAAAGATTATAGGGGAAAAAAAAAAAAAAAAAAAACCCAAAACCAAAACCACACACAACCGCTCCTCCCCTTCCCCCCCCAAAAAAAAAAAAAAAAAACCAACAAGCAACCCAAGTCATCATCTTCCAATTTGATTTCCAAAACTAGTAAACATGATCAAAGATAAGAGAAAAGCTGATCCACACAAATTTTAGCATCAGGCACTCAATTTGAACTTCAGGAATGATAGATTCTTCATTCCCCCCTCCACTTTCAGATACACTTTAAATACACATGTACACAGAAGCAGAAACAAGTTTTCTTTAATGGGGTATTTCACTGAATTGGAGTACAGAGGAGAGGTTGCCCATAGCCTGGGAAAAATTACACTTACATTATGTGCTTCCAGTCTTACAAAATCCCAAAAAATTACAGGTAGTCTTCTCATTCCAAAAATTTGAAATAGGAAGAGTTTCTTCTTATCAAACCTTAGCATCCCATAGGAACATGTAATTAAAAAAAGTAATTATGGTACAGGAAAAGAAATTACTGTAATCATTACTGTGATGTTCTTCAATAAAGAAATTAGGTATATATTTTTTATTAACTCATTTATATTAAGCATTTTCCTGCGAGAGCTTTTATTGTTATTGGAAAAAATAACTTATCTCCTACTGCTTCCTTTTCGTTTGTGCTTTAGTTGCACACAGAATTTCTCACCTCTTCACAACCTCAGCATGCTCTATATATCCACAGTATGTGTTCCAGTGCAAACTCAGAATGTACAGTAAACCACAAATGGACCAAAATGCTAGAAAATATATCAAGCTGTGATTTACCTTGTCCAGTTTTTTTTGAGAAGGATATGTCTCTCAGATAGGCAAGTCTGAGCCTAAGCAATGCAGACAGATTGATGTAGGGCAGAGCATCCAGGCTCCACAGTGGTTTACATTGACTGTGCTAGGCTAGTTTCCAGGCAGATGAAATCCATCCTTTCTCAATCTACACAGGTCTGTTCATATTTTTAATCCTATGTAGAAGTTGTGGTTGAACTCCGGACTGTTATCCAATGCTAGACAGCATTCAGGCTAAAAATGGAAGTACATTCACTGCCAAACTCAGACAGCTGCTACCCTTACATCAACAGTCTTTAACATTTATACCCCAAACTTTGGATTTTAATTTTTTCACAGCTATTAAACTTGTAACATTTAATATGAAACGTCTTACACTGACCTCGGTCTTTGACTAGTTGTTTTATGTAATTATATAGCAAGAAGCACATGAATTGGCAGCTGTCTCATTCCTTTCAAGAGTAACCTAGAATCAATTTGTATTTAAATCTTTCTTTCCATATCCACAAGAATTTCTGCTAAATTTCTTTCAGAAATTGGCAAAACATTCTATATAATTGAAGTTAAAAATCTCCATTTTTTTCTAATTTTAGATGGAGGTTTTATTGCTCCATATTTGAAACATTTATATGTAATGAATACGTCGGCTTTTTAGTAGGCTGTACTATATTATTTGCTTCCAGGCAAACAGAAAAGTGTAAAGCATTTCAGCCTTATAAGCCATTTACATTTAAAGAGTAATTTTAAGATAATAGGATTTTCAGTATGGAATTTATCCATGGACTAGCTGTTTGCCAAGAACAGTTCTGTCTCCTAAGCAGGCAAAGCTACTGCTTCTTGGTAAGAATTTTATTTAATTTTGTATAGATGACTATAATAGAGTGACAAAGTGAACATTAAAGGTCACACTGAAATTCAATAGATGAGAAATGCAACAAATAGAAAGAAGCACTGCCTAGGAAATTAAGGTGATAGGACTGAGTTAACAAACTACTCGACTCAATGTTAAAATGTTGTCTTTCTATGGGAAGAATCTCTTTTATCAGCAGTTTAGTAGTTTGTCAGCATCTTTTGCCTTTCTTTTTTCACTTACAACTACAACAATTTCCTAAAATGAACATAAACTTCAACAAACCTTTTGGATAGTGACTAAACATGAATATTTTTCTGTTTGCAAGAGTTGCGATTGATGTTTTCATCCACCCTGAATCTCAACCAAAAATATTTTACATATTAGCAAGCTAGACTTGTTTGGAGTGCTTGCCATGGTACTGTACAAGTCATTTGTGAATAAACCAGCACTGTGGTAGGAGTGTATCAAGATTTACTGAAATACAGTCTTGTGCTTAGCTGCTAGTTACCATCTCTCAAAAGAAACTGTTACTTTACTATGTAATAATTTGTAGTCTGTCTCTGGACACAATCCAGCCTCTGAACTTAAATTACTGTTCAAGGTGGTTAAGTGATACTCTACCACTGTGTCTTGAAATGGCCACAATACCCAATCCTGCATCTTGGCAAGATGATGGGGAGGCTGCGAAAAGCTTTTAAAATCTCCTCCTATATACAAATATTTTTGTCAGCATTTCTAATCTCTTTCAAGTCAAAGTTGTAAGATTAGCTGAATCCACTTTTTGCACTGGGTCAAAAATTGCCTGCTTGGCTTTGCATAGAAATGGAAGAAGAGCTTTCATCAACTGTATTGCCTCTCAGTTGAGGGTTGTCATTCTTGAAAGCTTATATGCTGCTACACCCTCCCCATCCCCTTCCCCACACGCCATCACAGTTCATTTCATGGAAAAACACCAAACCAATTAAACTATTCTTGAAAATACTTTAAATTACTAAATATTAAGCAAATTGCATCTTAATTTCCAATAGTTCTTAGTTTTCATGCAGTTCAGAGAGAAGTGACTTAAACAAGTTAGATGTGACTCAAATATAACAATGAGACACTATCAGGTAGAGTTAAGAGAGAGTGTTGAGAGTGAGCTTAATGAGAATGAGTCATTGAAGCAAACAGACCTTTAGATATACAGGTTTATACCTTTAGATATATAGGTCTGTACACTTTTTTTTTTTAATAGTTGTAGCTTAATAGAGTTGCTTTGGAAATCTGCAGTGGTTTAGTAGAAGTTTGTCATATCCTGAATATTTTGAAAGAAATAGGCTCAGCAAATTGATATTTCTTTCATGAAATTTTGCTTTAGCAAACAACTTCCAATTCATCTAAGTAGGTATTCCTATTCCATCCCAAGGTCCATCCTAGCCATATTAAAATGAAGAATTGACTTTTCCACTGTCTATCAGCAATAGATCTGTAGATATAAAACAAAGGTGAAATTGTGACTGAGATCTGGGACTTGAATTCTTTTGTAACTGCTAAATCAATATTTGTTTATCCAGCCAAAACCTCATACAGGTTCAATATAAAGAAAATAAAAATACTATATTTGCACTCAATCAAAGACATAACAACTTTACAGAGTCATGTGCTTACGCTTCTTTATGTATTTTTTTTCATCCTAAATTTTATTTAATTCCAGTTTAGAGTGACAACTAATCAAAAGATATGCCTGGTTCTGGAATGAGTAAATTCTATCTTACTGAAATCTTTAGGGTATTTCCACTCCTTATGGTGAAAACAGTGTTTTATCCAATAACTTTAAGAATTATTTTGTGAACCTTACATTCAGCTGTAACCATCCAGAGCAGTGTTTATGGGTTTCTCATGGTAAACATTCAAGTGAATTTTAGTGAAGGGAAATGACTGGCTTGGTCATCATTTCATCAGGCAACTGCAACATTAGCACTTGCACGCTGCAAGGATAACATATGAGCAATAAAGGTGTAGCTACCTAAATAACTTTCTGTGCTTCCATCTTGATACTGTTCAGAAATATTACAACTGGCTTAACAGAAACTTTTTTATTGTTCCCACCCATAATTGTTGATTACTAGTTTTTTATTATATGCAGGACAATTAACTTTCACACAGTAAAAAAAATTAATATGCTGCTAATACTTAGAATATCAGCCTACAGTTTCAGAGGATAAACTGAAAAGCTATAAGGTAGGAATATAATTATGTGAAATGTATTAAAGTACTTCTATTTCAGTGCAGATTTAACACGTAACATCATCTCAAGCAGGCTTTCACATCTTGGCGCCATTTTTATGTACTTGTTAATCCAGCTTGGTAAAGTGCATAATCTAGCAAACTGAAGAGATATGAAGAAGCACCCAAACAAGTTTCTTGTGTATGTTTGGAGTAAAGAGCAAGCAAAGATGAAGCTTAGCTTGGGAAACAAAAGGGAAATCAAATCAGGCTTCTCAGGAGATAACAGTAATGCAAAACAGACACTTTCTTTTAATGGAGTGTCAATACCTTTAGACTAAGTGACCCTGAGAAAAAAACCCTTTTAATTAAGGATTATCTGTCAGTTTTGTAAAGATGTTATTGAAGATTAATTAATGAAAAGCACCGTGTAAGCATCAAACTAAGAATTCTCTTGTTAAGGCAGGGCTGCTGACTTCCTTCAGTTAAATCACACTGTTACTGTATGCATCTAATCCTGAGCAGATAAGCATGTTGCTTAATGGATAAATGTTCTATATGAACGACAAAGTCATAGAAAAATTCAGTTTGTGTTTCCAGGCAAGAAAGAAAGTGAAGGTAAAGGCAATTAGTGAATTGCTGTCAATTTCTACAGAAGCTGTAACTACAAAAATGCTTAAAACAAATTATGGAGAAACTCTCACTTATCAATCATTTACATATTTCTGAGACTTTGTGCTGTTTTTCTTGGGGGGGGGGAAAAAAAGGCATTGTGTTTATTTTCCTATTGTAGTTGATTCGGTTCCAAAACCATATGGTGGAACAGCTTTCCTTTTTCTTCCCAACTTATTTACTTTGGAATTGCACCGAGTGCAAGTGATGGCTGACATTTAGGGAGGTTGAAATCTTCCAGTTTTATCCATTACAGGATCACACTACCACTGCAGTCCTCATGTGCTTCCCTAGATAACATGCACTCCAACTTGACAGGGTGTGTTATCTGTTAAAAGGGTTACATGCACCCAGGTTTACTTGAAAGAGAGTAGTGGATGGAAGTGGTTTATCAGCAGTGACAGCTGAAATTAATGCCTTAAAGCAGGAACCTTTACACCTGTAGCTGACTCAGCCTGTGGACTGTCCCACCATCAGAAGAATAACTACAAATAGGTGTAGCACACTAAGGCACCAAGCTTTTCCAATCTCTGTGCATCTGGACGAAACTCTAAATTCCCCAAAGTGCTGAAAAATATGATCTTTAAGTTTCTAGGACAAAAATAATTACTGTTTGGGACAGAATCCTTTAACATTTGGATCTGACTCTGTATTGTTCCCTCAGAATTTCACGTCTCGATTGCGTACATCAATGTGAGATAAACAAACATTTTTTCAGCTTAGATGAATAAACAATATGAGCCTGAATAAGGATTCAAACACTTTGTCTCAGTACTGAGATTACTGGAAGAGGTGCAACTGATATATCATTTTTACTTGGGAAATGAGGTAGATAGAAATGGAGAATGACTGTGCAGAGGCAGCAGAGCAGATGTCAGACAGCAATGATTCACTGCCATGGCTTAGCTGTGGTCAATACAGACCTGAAACAATGAAGAAGAATCTATTGGTAAACATAAATTCATTCTGATAATCTTTAAAAATGCATTATTTGTACTTTTTTTTTTTTTTTTTTAAATAAAAGGAAAGGTTGACATATTTTGTCATAGAATCATAGAATCCTTTACTTCGGAAGGGACCTTTAAGATCATCAAGTGCAACCATTGGGCCATTAGGGCTCTAAAGTCCTCTGCTAAAACAGATAAGAATCTGTCAGGGTTGGAAGGGACCACAAGGGTCACCCAGTTCCAACCCCTCTGCCATAAGAATTACTCAAAATTCATAAAACTAGAATGATTCAAAAAACTACATGTAGCTTGGAAATGTAGTATACATTCAGCTAACGAAAATAATCCTGGCGCTATTGTTTCTATCTATTTCATAATTTTAAATAATGAAAGATTTCACCTGCCAAAAGTCAGGAGAAAGAAGGGAATTAAAGAGAGTCATTTCACCCTCAGCTGAACTCCCTCATTGTTCTGGCATCAAGTCATCCCCTTAATTGCCTGTGCATTTACTCAGGGGCTTAATATTACTTATTTTTAGTTCATAAATGTCTCAAAAATCCAGATGCCTGAGGTATTACTCTATTGACCCTAATTTTTAGTATCAACAGATATGCTGTATCGATTTCAGTAAGTCCAAACTATCTATTTTGCCCCTTACTGCCTTTCATAGAAATACAGAGTCAGTCATGGCTATGTCTTGTGGGTCAAATTTCAACGTGACCTTCATTAGCAACTGTGAAAATACATGATATATATCAACATTTAAAACAAAAATTAACTATTTTTTTTCATAAGCTGCCTTTAAGTAAAGAGTTAGTGTTGCTTCTCTCTCTTGGGCTGCGTGCAGTGGTTTTGGAATGTTATTTAAAGGCTAACTCTGTCCCCAACTCATTGTTTTAAACAAAGCCTGTAGTACTTGAACCTGTCTACTTCAAGCCTTGATTAATGTCGTTATCTGCTATTCTCACTCTCTCCTCATAGCTGCCAGATGGAATGTTGAAGATTATTCTGCATCACTTAATTGGAGTTTATAATTAAAAATTGGTGAGTGTTATGGACTACGTTTTGCCCCTTTGATCCCTACACAGACAAACAACCTTCTCTAATCAGTAATTCCCCCATGTCCCTTCTCAGAGACTGTCTGAGATCATATGCCTCTGAAGTCTACAGCATATATTATTTTTACAAAATTTCCAAAATTTGTGGAGAAAAATTCTGGTCTTACATGTTTTTTCCCCTTCAAAAAAAGTAATCTTACAGCTGGAAATATAACTCTTCATGTGGTCTCCTCTGCATACCTTCCACAAAGATGCATCATTATACTCTTTATACAGAAAAATAGCAATATAAGCAAAACTGTACGTACAAGTCCTGTAACGTCAGCTCCATGACATCTTTTTATAGTTCAGTTAAGGATCATTTTGAGAAGTGACTTTCTGCATCATTTTGGAGGACAGCAAAACTGAATAAAGAAAATTATACCACTGCTTCTCTTTGTAGCAGCAGTCAAAATGTATGTACACGCACACAGGGTTGTATATACATATGGACAGAAGTTTGCCTACTGGTTTTAAAGCAACTGTTTCTACATTTTTCTGTGTAATCAATAACTACAGAAGCAGAGTTAAGATGGGAGTGATGCATCTGTTGTAAGAAAGTGGATGGTCCGGACTTCTGTTTTTCTTCTGAACATTCAACGCATACCACAAAACATTTATAAGAATCTTCTACGTAAGGTCTTCAGTACAAAAAATAAGCCACAATGACTGAAACATCCTCATTCAGAAAGAGAGACAGAAATATGACAGCTATTGTCATAGGGCCTTCAGTCTTATGGTAATAAAAAGACTGTAATGCTGAGGTGAGGTATGATGGAACTGTGACACACACTACTGATGAAATCAAAAGATAAAAACAGAACACCCCAAACTTACCACTAAAAGGAAAACTACTTCCTGCTCTTTCCTGAGGTGAAATTATTGTTCAAGGTGACAGAACAAATCCATCTTGGTGCTAATGCTTCTGAGCCTGCTTGAAGTTGAAGCACTTGCATAGTGTTGCAGCAGCCAAGCATCAGGCACCTTAAGTAAGGAAGAAATTACATCATTGTAAGACACTGTGACCAGAGAAGAAAGAAAAATATATTTACTAACAAAATGGGTCAGAGAAATGTTAGGTCTCTATCAGGCAGACATTCTGATTGTAACGGGTTAATATGTTAGACCAACACCTAAGCAGGTCTATGATTTACGTCCCGGATTTTTAACCATGTCTCATTTCTTATGGAATTAATTTCCTCCTTATCACTGGCATCCAAAACTTGTTTTATATTCTTCTCCTCTACAACTAGTTTTATTACTCATGAAGAAGTGCTCCAGAAGAGGCTAGAGCTGAACTTCTTAATGTCATATTGAAGTAGAGGAGCTATGGAAAGGCTGAATCCACAATCCCATAAGACTAGATGATCCTTTGCATGCCAAAACCAACGCTGGACTGTCTTTAGGTCTTGAGGGCTGAGAAAACAACTGTGTATACACCAGTTCATGTTCCTTCCACAACGTCACTAGACAGCAAGGGAAAATGTAATACATTGATTTCCCTGAAAACAATTTGGTCCTGGACATGGTTTCCTGTATTGTACAGACCATAAAGAAGAAACCTAACAATCTCAGCTGGAGATAGTGCTTAGCAGTGTTGTCTGTACAGGCTTCTACAAACAGCAGTGAAGTACTGCCCCAGACAGGATTTAGCAGTACACATTTAGGGCCCACAGCTGATTATATTGTTCTCACAGTACAGGAAAAAAAATTCTGAATATGAAGAAATGCTCATACTTATAGCTTAATAATAATAATTTTCAAGGAAAGATATTCAGCTTTTAACTATAATATTTAGTGTTGTTCAAGTTTAACGATTAGATACTTGAGATTCAAGTCTCTATGTGTAATTAGCTTAATCCATAAATTATAATCTATGAAGGTAATAAAAACAGTGATTTTTGAAAATCAACCAACAGAGCCCATAATTTTCTGTAGTTACTGTGCTTAGTAGCTGCAGCACACAAAAGTCAAAATGCTGGTTGTTAAGGGATGCTGCTTATCTCTAACCATATTAAAACAAATGGTTTGACAAATCAAGGTCACTTGTAGTTGCTTTGCCAAATTTTCCTGGTAAATGGTAAAGAAGGACAAACTAGAAATGGAGAATGACTACCGATTTCTCCCTTGGACAGAGTTTAAATATATAGCCAAGATCCTGTCTAGAAGCAGATTTCTTCTGAAATTATTATGATTTCAGCATTTTATATTTTTCTACAAGCAGCTAGGATTAGTAATAAGAATCAGTATTAACCTATAGTCAGCAAAAACAGTATTTCTTTGTAATTAGGATGTTTCATCCCAATTTAAGCCATATCTATGATGGAGGTACTTACTTTTTCATTTAATTCAGCGTTGTTCCTTCTAATCTTCTGTCCCCATATGATTTTTTCTTTTGTTAACTTCTAAGGTCTGTAAAACACAGTTTTATAAGAAAGACAATATCGAGCAGGAAGGCTGGGAGTTGTGCTTATTTCATGTGTCCAGCACTCATAGCTTAAACTGAGAATGTGGCATTTTATTTATTTATTTAGGTGTATTTCTGTGAGGAGCAAGAACACACTATAATGATGGAGTTCTTTGCTAATGACAAAATTCAAACAACTTAATGAACAGTTTATCCAAAACAACTTTCTTAACCCAGCAACAGAGCACAGAAAGAAATCAGGTGTTCCTTCTTGATCCTCTACACATATCTGCAAAATCAATGTATTTGTGGCACAGCACTACTGTCTGGGAGTCATTAGGGCAAATTGTGTCCTTATTAAATGGTAATCTATACTGAAACTTCTGATTAGAATCATAAAATCCCTTTGTGTTGGAAGGGACCTTTGAAGGTCATCTAGTGCAATCCTCCTGCGTTGAACAGGGACATCTTTGACTAGATCAGGTTGCTCAGAGCCCCATCAAGCCTCACCTTGTATGTCTCCAGGTACAGTGCCTCCACTACCTCTCTGGGCAGCCTGTTCCATGCTTCACCTCCCTCACAGTAGGGAACTTCCTAAAGTCTAGTCTGAATCGTCCCTGCTCCAGTTTAAAGCCATTGCCCCTCGTCCTATTGCTCCACACCCTTGTAAACCCTGTCCTTATAAGAAGTCCTTAACATGTCAAATATTATATTTTTATTTTTAGAAAATACAAAATTTCAAAGTCTTGCTTGCTAATGCATTAAAGTTGTTCACAATACTAGAAAACTGGATCACTCATTCCTGAATTATACACAGATCTAAATTTCAAACAGACAATGCAGAAGGTAAGAGTTAATAAGTATAGTTAAACGCCCAGACTCACAAAAAAGAATTTTTTTTTCTTCCAACTCATTGAGACAGGTATTCACAAATAATACTTCAGTATAACAATGCCTAAAGGACATTGTCCATCACAAGTGGACATGGAGAAACATTTAAATAATTACTTGGCTGAATTAGGATTAAAGCACGTGCACAACACTGCCTATGCTTTAAGCTTCAAAGAAAAGGGACTCAGCTACGAGAACCATGAGGTCTTTAAAGCTGGCATTCTCTTTACCCCAAAGCGTTAGATCATCAGTTCCTAAATTCCTTCCTGTTACAATCATATTTTTTAATATGATCCCCAAAACTAAAATAAGCAGAACATTTACATCAGATTTGTGACCCCACTCATAACAGATATGATCCCAAATATTGTAACCATTGCCTTAGCTAGACCAACTAAGAGGCATGGCTTTTTTTAAGTTGTAGAAAATGCAAAAGAAAATACTCCTATAGAATGAGGGTCTGACTTTATGAGAATTTTCCAGAAGAGGTGAGATTTGAGAGATATTTTTTGTATCTTTTTAATCTTTTCTTTGAAGTATTTTTTGGACTGCTAACAAACGTGTCTCACCTGTCTGAACAGAACATCTGCCACATTACCTTGGGGGTGCAAGTGATGGAGAATCAGATTGAAATAGATGTGACCACTGATCTTGCACAGCATTCCTGTTGTAGTCAGGGTTCCATAGACAGTAGTACAAAGACAAAACAGCCTTTCTGCGAGACTCGGAAAACCTACATAAAGTTAGCAGAGTTAAAAAAAAATTCTAGTACCAACATATCTGAGAAAAAAAAAAAAAAAATGCTATTGGTAGGTCACTGTGCAGTTGCTATTGATTAAATTGCCCCGACCTCATACAGTAATATTTCACATAACTGCAAGAAATATATTTACTTTGCTCATTATAATATGATGTGCAAAAATCTTTTATTTAAAAACCCTCAGTAAAGGTTCTGCATAATTAAAGTTCCTAATGGTTAAATAGTCTTTCTGCATAATTGTACAAAGCAAGCCTAGAATTGTCTGGTTTACTTTGCTTTGAGAATTAGAAGAAAACACTACAAGGCAAAACATTATTTTTTTAAAAGACTGTGGTATAATGAGTTTCTGTGAGCAAGACTTCCATTGTCTAAAGTATTTTAAATAACACAGATTTTTTATAGAATAACAATAGAACTTCTACTTTTCTTACATTAGTCAGTGGTAGCTTTTTAAAGGATCATAACGTATAATGTACTTTTTACTATTTGTATCTGTATTATTATAGTATGTTATGTTGTTACAGAGAAACAAAGAGGACCAACATATCAGCCTAACTCTTCTTTATATGAAAATCAAATTCTGTAAGACGTTCAGTTTTCATAAACTCTCCCAAAGATTAATATAAACACTAGGTAAAATTGTATTTTGCTACTTAACATTGGTATGACCTAAAATATATATCTTCTGTAAGCTGCCAAAAAAAATAACTTTGTTATAATCCAAGACGCTGAATGCACGTGAAAATAAAAATGAAAGACACATAGTTTTGCCACTTGCAATCACTAGTCCATTTTACTTCTGGTAAATAATGATTTTCATCCATGGTGGAAAGTGCCACAGACTATCTAGAAAGAAAGAATGGACATACTTCTTGCTGTCAATAAAACCTACTATTTCAGATAAAAAAACTTCAGAAACACACTTAAGTTATCTGACCATTCTACTATTAAAGTGGCAATAATTAGTTGCAATTCTCACAACAGATTTATAGGGAAGTTTCAGAAGATAAATACTCTCAATTAAAGAATTTTGATCACAGAGGGTCTTAGGCTAATTTCCTTGCACTGCAATAAAAGATGAGCCTTCCAAAAGGGATTAATATTTGAAAAATTGTTCTAATACGTGCTATGAAGCAAGCAACAGTCTGTGATACAAATGTCGACTCTTCAACATTGACTTCAATACAGTATTTGTTTTGCAAGGCAAAAGGAAAAAATGTAGTCTGTGGTTTTCAGTTTCAACAGTATCTTTCCATCTTGCCAATTTGTTGGTCCTCATTGTCTCCTATTGTTAAGACAGGAAAAATGCATAAATATACTTGGAAGTTAACAGTACTGCAAGTTGGCTAAATCTTTCTGGTTAGATTGCTGCCATTTGCAGTAAAGCATCAGTCTACTGCTGTAAAATAACAGGAAAGTAAGACCTGTTCCTGAGACCAGCTAGAGTTATGTCTTTTTCTGTAGGGTGCTTGCATAAAAGGCTGAGCCATTTTCATAGATAATCCATTTATAAATCACTGTAGTAAAATGGCCATCTTGACAGGAGCTCAGTGGCATTCTTTCACATGGTCCAGTTGTATCCAGGCAACAGAAACACACGAGTCAGATAAAATCAGAGGTGAGGATGTAAGGATAGGGGTTCTGACAAATTTTTAGTGACTAGGGTGGAAAGGGCAAAGGGCTAAAGATAGAATATTGATTAACAGTTGAATCTATTAGCATATTAAAACAATTCAGTTGTTTCTTTGACACACTGAACAGGATCCAACTAATATACAAAGACACACTGAAAAAGTATTTTTGGTGAACGGTTAACTACAAAATTTCATCTTCTTTCTATATGTATTCATTTTTTTTTCCTTCCTTCTATTCATCCTCTCTGCTACTTCATTACTTCGTTTTTCTATTGAATATTGACTTTATGGTAAGTTCAGCCCTCTGTATTAGCCAAGTGTTAGCATAAATTTAAGTACACACCATCCAGCTTTTAGCAAATGTATTTTGGTTTCCTACACATTACAAAATACAAAACAGTTTAGACAGAACAAGCACAACAGCAACTTTTCAAGCACAATTACTGTGAAAATTGATGGCTATTTCCATGAAAGAAATGTTTTTGTAACTTGTCTATTTTATCACAAAGACAATCCAAAATCAATGGAAACTCGGTTTGATACCCTTAGATCCTTTAGGAAACGACAGTATCAGGCTTGACAACTGTAAAACATAGTACAGAAATACCATTCCCAGTTATAAAAGCAAACATATTGGCAGTGTTACATGTCAGCAAATAAAATATCTCCACTTAAAACATTTAGTCCATACGATTTAGTTCCCAGTTTTGTTTAGTTCAATAAGTTGTCAAAACAGTTTGCCAAAATGAAAATAATTTTTCTAATTTTAAGAAAGAACTTGTATGCAAAAACAATACAGAGCAAAGTACTTGCACTATAAAGCAGGCTGAAAATAGTGTAACATTGTTTTAGCTTTCTAGTTAACGTTTTTGTTTGTTTTTTTTTTTAATTTATGTGTAAAATATCCGTTCTGTATATAAAGAATAACCTGAAGTCAAGAGAAAGCATCCCTATGAAGGAATTTACCTGCATCCTTCTGAAAACAAGAAAAATAATCCCCTTTGCAATTCTAAAGCACACACAGAACTGATGGGGAATATTGTCTACCATGACATATACAGCCTAATGCCTGTGAAATGAGAGGAGCCTTCAAAAAGCACCTCACCTCAGCAGAATCTCAGCTCAGCAGGGAGCAAACGCCAAAGCACTCATAGAGGTGTCCCTTCAACTTTGAGTCACTCATCTCCTGACCCGTATCACAGCATATTACTGCTAAATTGTTGAAAATGCATTTAGTTCTCATTTCATCCAGTATATTAAAACACTAGGTGGATTAGAGAGCTCTTCCTGTAACCTGACTGTGGCATCAGATTCTAATAGTGTTCAGGCTGCCTGACTTCAGAGTTAAAAAAAGAAAAGAAAAAAAAAATACCCAAACATTTTGGATTGGATCTGGTTTGTCACTATAGAAAACAATCTGCAGCGTTAAGATTTAGTTGGCAAAATTAAACCATCTAATCAAAAAAGCACTGAAGCAGCATAAATAAAAAAAAAGGCTGTTCATACTGTAGGAAGTATTCTGCCCCACTGCTTATGTATACAAAATTCTTAGCTGTGCATCACTTGAACTTTTCTCATAAAAGTACAACCTAAATAACTGTGCTCTCATGTAGTACTTTGGTCAGAGCATAAGTGACTTGAGCCTGCAGTTCAAGCCCAAAACAGGAGTTTTATAACTGGAAGACTGCAGGCAAAATACAAGAAAGGGCAAAATATACTTGGACAAGAAACACTGAAGAAAAATGGTGGCATGAATTAGTCTTAATATAAACATGTTGAAATTATCCACAGAACAGAAATAATTGAGATTAAGAATGGCACTTCCTTCTGGTTTATTTTCTCAATAGTTTAACTACATGAGCAAACCAGGAATTGTGTTACCTGGATTAACAGACCATGCAAGGCAGCAAGTTGCTCTATGTTGTGGTGATTTATAAGCATGCCTTTGCACTTCCATTTTCCTTTCAGAAAAATTTTAGGCCGGATTTTATTCCTTAACTATAGATGCCTATTGCCATTTCATCCGCCCTGAGGTATCCTGCCTAGCCCGATGCTAGTGGCCCAAAGTGCCGTGGGTCTCCTCTAAGTCCTGCATCATACCTGCCGGATCCCTGCTGATGTTTTGGGTGCCACAGGTCAATGTGGCACTAGACATCTATGATTAGGCTACCACATTGATCCCTCAATGTCTCCTGGGTTTCTGTCATGAAAAGTTTTGCATTTATTCAAGTTAATGTATACAACATAAAAGTTCAAACAGCACTGAACAACTTGGACAAATTATAGAAAGAAAAAGAAATACCAAACAGATGGATAATCAAAGGTACTTCTAGAACAAGCCTTTCAGAAATCTAAAGGTATTGTTACCTACTCATTGAAGACATAGAAGACTAAAAAATGGCATTATATGAGGGTAATTTCTGAATACAAGCATAGTTAATTCCAGCAACATAGCCCATGAAAATAGTGCAAAATTCTCAGCTGAAATATCAGATAGATATTAGTTGTCTGAACACTTTATGTATTTGCAGCCTGGTTTTCATTAAAAGTGACACAGTATGAATTAGTTTCATTCCTTTCTTTGCCTGTCAAACTATTTGCTCAGTTTTTAAAGCAAGCAAATAACCATTGTCAATCATATGAACTGAGTATATAATTATGTACAAGTAGGTTTTAAGCAGCAAAATATGAGCGTGTCAAAAAAGGTTGCTTAACTATCAGTTTTGTGAAAGTCATGATTTGAATATCCTCTCACTGATATCCCAACAATACGTATCTTACAGCTTGGATGACATATTTTCCATTGTGAGTCTCACAACTGCAGAACAAAGGGTAGGAAAAATTTATTTAAGAAATTCCATTAAAAACACCCAACATTAGAAATTTATTTGCCTACATTCCTGCTTTGAGGCCAGTGTCAAAATCTTTTCCAAGTGTTCCTTATTTTCCTATTTTTTTCTGAGGTTAATAGGAGAAATGCAAGAGTTCTACTGTGCATTTTTTTGGTTGGTTATTTATTTGTTTATTTTAACAGACAAAATTAACTGATTTTTTTTCCAAACAGAGCTCTGACATAAATTGGTTCCTGAGCTACGATTCATCCAGTCATGTATTGTACAGTAGCATAAGGGACAAGCTTCTTTCAAAATAGTGCTAACAACTTTTTTTTCTTCAGTAAGACTTTGTATTGCATATAATTGATAATATTTCTCGTTTTCTTGTTGTCACAGCAAAGAGGAGGCCCTAAGAAACCTGAGCTGGTGCCAGCTGCTTCTTTTACCTGGGCAAGATGACCAGCAATGTAAACACAAATGCCATCTCCTTGCTCCTCATTCAGGAAGGGAAGGGGTGGTATCAAAGGAGACGAGCATGCCAGGGACAATGTGGTCCCTGACGTGGAAATGATATTTCAGCGTGGTCTTTAAGGGAGTGACAGGCAGAGAAAGCGATTGCCTTCTGCTTTTATCTCTAATATGAAAGCAACCCCACACATGGCTGTGAACACATTCAAAGTTGTCAAAGAGCAATAAAGCTCAGAGAGAAGGGATGTAAGAGAGGTCTTGCTGCTGTGCCTCACAGGCAATACTTAGTTTGTTAGCAGAAGTTGGCTAAACCTTGGTGTTTATTTATTTGGTTTATCAGTCTCTCATTTTTCCAGAGCTTTCGTTTAGTTTTTCAATACTTTGGGTGAAGTTCTCTTCTTTAACACAAACTCAAGTAAACCTAGAAGAACCAAAAAAATAATTGTGAAAATGGGAGCAAAGAACCCCCAGATTTAAGGAATTCAAAATATTTTGAATTTTTTTTTAGATTGAGGATTGGCATACAGTCTTGCCATACATGCTCATATTGAAGGAATATGAACCATCGCCTCCAGGGCTCCTAACCTTGACTAGCTTTTCACTCTACATGTTAATAAACAAAACATTGGGGTTTTTAGCCACATTTCTTCTGTGATGGTCTCATAAACACTCTGTGAGGGTGGTGGGGAAGAGAGAGAGAAAAACACCCTGATGGTATATAAAAACACTGTATGTGAAATGAGATCTATGTCTGACTTCCATACTGCTTTTCTTTTATAGCCCCAGCACAGTCATGGGCCAGTGAGTCACTAAAGCCACTCAGCATTCTCCACCACTTAGACCAGTTGGAGTGAAAGAGACTGACACCTCTTTTTCAGAAGCACATGCCTGCAGATCTGGCTCAGACCCAGAACAGGATTCCGGTTCAGCACAAGTCTTTTTAATCTCTTGGAGAAGAAGCTGTTGCCTTAGACAGCTGACATATTTTGGACCACTGAGATCATTATTTGGACGTATTTATTGGTGTCTGCCAAAGATGGTATTTGGAACATGATGCATCCAGCCAAGAAGTTTCCTTTCCACAATGCCTCAAATACTTCACATGAAGTAACTTAGATAAACTAGATTGTGAGAGTTTGTTAGCTTTGAGCTTACATGTCTAGATATAAAAAGTCACAGCCCATTGATTAGATATCTAATTAGATTCTACTAACTTAAGTAATCTTTGAAATCAGATATTAAATACATATAAACTTCTGAGTATTAAAGAAATAGAATCACCTCTCACATTTTGGAAATGTTAATTAGTGGTAATAAGAGTGGTATATAGTGCTAGGGGATGTGTATGCAGGAAAATCCTGAAGTGGCAGTAATCAGTCTATTCAATATTTCACACAGAGAATATTTTCCTTAATTTAAACAGATGAAATCACTTTCGATCCAAGCTGAACAATAAAAAAGAAAAATGTCAAGCAGTTATGTTAACATTTTCCACTTTCAGGTATTTGTCAGCTTTCTGAGACAATGACCAAATCAAGCTTTCAAGTCTGTACATGGCTGGTGATACACAATTGGTACAGCACTACTGTCAGACATTTGGATCATTCTATACCAAGCATAGAGAAAAATGTCAACTGAGATGTTCACACAGAACTTGACATTTGGGTAAGTGAATATAACCTTCAGATCTAGCTTTCATTTTACATGCAGCAGAAAAATAAAAAAGTAATGAAGACAGGCAAAGCAGAATTGGAAATAATCATAGCACAACATCTTTTTATTAGTCCAGACCCTGCCTACAGGGTCTAATCTAAGCACTTACACTAGTAGCAGTATGTAACCTTACAGAATTACAAAAAAAACTTAAAATACAGAGCAACATGGTGTACTTTTCAACTCCAGCCTACTGAGGTTGTGATCTCTAAATAGGTACTACCAGTAAGCCATGTGCCTACATCTACTTCCCACAAATATAGGACATGCAGAACAGAGGAATCTCTGCCTACCTAGATTATGGAATTCCAGCACTCTCCAAAGAGGACATGTCTCTTCCTTGCAGTGCACATTCACATGCCTGTGAGTCTGTAAGTAAGGTCTGTAATTTGGTAAACTTAGCATCACCTGTAAACTAACCTCAAAATTATGTTACTAAGTTCATAAAGGAAGGGATAAGAAGGGTATTAAACATCCAGCATTGCAATTCTCCAAGTCTGAAGCATGAACATGCAGTTGCCTCTGAGTTTTGCTATCTCACACAGTTCAGTAGAGGCAAAAAGTAAAGAGGAAAAACCAACAACAAAAACCAACAAAACAAACAAACAAACAAACAAAAACCCAAATAAACAGAAAAAACTAAAACCACCCCCAAGAAAGACAACAGAGGGAGTGTTATTGTCAGCAGTGACTTTGGATAGTATTTCGTAAGAGTGCTATTTGGAAAAAAACCAAAACACACAACACAGAGAAAGATGCTTCATACTAGGTTTGTTTCTCTAATTTACATGATTACAACTCCAATTTTAAAAACATTTTAATAATTCATACTGTATCTTTAATGGTATTTAGAGTTAAAAGTTACAAAAGCAAATAAAAACTGGTAGCTAGTGTCCAAAATAATTCTGAAAACATTTTTTTTTAAAATTTTTCATTGATACAATTATTTTATTCTAGGATATTTACTTTATTTACTCAATTTTTTTAACTAATCAGAATTTTCCAGATGTACTTTTTCCTGCTGTTTTATGTTACCATAATGTTTATGTTTTATGATAGCAGAAATAAGACTGTAGACATAAACAAATATTACTAAATCTTATTTCTCCAAACAAGTTCTAAGAGATGCTATCAAAAATCAAGTAAGGGGGGAAAAAAAAAAACAATCAAGGCTTATTCTTCTAAAACACAGACTTTCAGCCATCTGAGAATTGTAGCTGAATGTGAGAACACAGCATTTTACTGCAGGGTTTCACAGCCTGCAAGACTGAACTTACAAGGGGTCTTCATTTTCAAGGTGCTGTACAGCAATAGAGTTTGGGTATCTTGATCACTTCTGAAAAGTCTACTCACTAAATGAGAATTAAGCTTTTGACTTTCTTACCTGAATTTAGCAAGAGATGCAAGGGAGCAAAAAATTATGCTTTTTCATAGCTTTTCCCCATAGCAGCAGAGGAATTTCTGCTAAAGACTCGTTTGTTGGAAAATATGGTCTTGCTTTTACTGTAATTCTCAAATTAAAAATAAGACTTTACTAATTATAATAAATTCTGCCTATACAAACTCAAAGACCATAATGCAATTCACCTTACCATGCAACCAAAATAACGTCCCCTGCAAAATAATCCCTAACCAAAATACTAAATCAAGCAGCCATCTCATGCATGATTGATCAAATAAGCTGGCCTTAGTTCAGCAATGACATAAATGTACAGAATCTAACAGTTCATAAATAAAAATCTCTGTCCAACCAGGCACTGAAATTGTCACAAAGCAATATCTTTCTGGAGCTTTCAACATCAAAGCACAGGAAAGATCTGAAAAACTCAAGGACAATTCTCCTATTCAACAAAATAGGAAGATATTTGGTTTGTCAAACCAGACATGAAAGGAACAACAAATCAAGGATTTGTGTTATATTCCATGTTATGTTAAAGGTTAAATGGACTCAGATTCTCAGTGTTTTTAACTCTAAATGACTCATCTGAAATAGTTTTCAAACTCTATGTCCTTTGAATAAAAAGTTGGTTAATAATGAATAAGTCTACTCATAGGACACATAACATCATTAAAATCCCTGCACAGCAGGAGCTGTAGTTACCTTCAGTTCATATATTTATATGACTTAAAAAAGGCTTCTCTATGAGTTCATATCAGAATAAAGCATATTTGCATTCTAATCTTCTATTAGGGAGCCAAATTTATTTAATTACTTAATAAAGTTAGAAGAATCTTGGCTAAATTTTTAGTCTGCACTATCTCCTTGAAATCAAATGGGAATTACTCACCAACAGTCCTCACTGGTTTGGTTTTTTTTTTTTTTTGCATGTTGTTTTGGGACCGTTTCTTTCTGACTTACCATACTTCCATCTCCCTGTATTATTCAGTTGAATAATTTCCTTGAAATAGGAAAAAAACAAAACCAAAACAAAACAAAACAAAAAAACCCAAACAAAAAAAAAACTTTTCATTTCAATAATATCTAAATGAAACGAGTGTTTTTTTTGTTTGTTTATAGTTATATATTTAGCTGCTTTTTCAGCTGTATCAGGAGGATAAATGAAAAGTCAAACCTTATTTTCATGTGCTTGGTTTGTGTAAAGCTTATGAACTTTGAATATTAGACCTTTTGTTGCTGACTCTAAAGAACTAAAATGATGAACACAGATGACTCAATGTAATCTCCCAAATTTTTACTGAATTATCCTGAGGATGACAAAAATAAAGGTTGCTCCTTTCATTTGGGTTATGTTTTACTTTAGTTTTCCTTGGAAAAGAGCTTTACATGGAATTTCCATCTTTTTCTTCTCTTTCCAACTTTTTATTGTCCTATGCCCCATAAGTAATACTGCTTTAAGTTGCATGTTTAGGGGAAAAAAGGCTTTCAGTGCTTATCATTAAAAAGAAATATACAGTGCAAGGGAGAATACTGGGAATATTAGAAGTTGATGGGGCTATAAATGACCCTATACAGTATGTACATGTATAGTGGGAATCAAATTAAGTTGACATCTGATGTTCACAGCTAAGCACAGAAGGTGTCAATGATTATACTACAACTAAGCATTTGGCACTCTGAATGTCCACTGCTCTCCAGGCAGCATCATTCAAAATCAATATATGTCCAGCAGTGTGACTTTAACTATTACAGAAAGATGACATTAAAATTACATTTTGTATTTCTATGAACATTGTTTCAAGATTAATAAAAACTTATGCGAGAAGTTTTCAGTAAATGCTACCCGAGGACTAAGACCACAGGAGACAATATTCTGTACCATTAAATCCTTATAAAGAGGTTGAGTTGAGGTGTGAAGTCATTTGGAGTATCCTCATTTTCTGTTCTGTGTGCCAGAGAGCACACAGCAAAGATGTCCAGATACGTTTCGAATAAGGTTTAATTACTTTCAGATTAGAATGCAAGTATTAAAATATGTTCAAGGATTATTAAGAAAGGAACATTTAAGCAGATACCAGTTTTAGCTACAAATCAAATTTCAGTTGAAAAAGGCAGGAAAGCAAAATTTCTCCCTCATAAATATTTCTATTCCTAACTTCTATAAGGTCTTCTAGGTTCACATAAAATTTAAGCTTGTTCTGAAAGACCAACTTAATTCTCTAGTCACTAGAGGTCACTATTACAGTTTTGAATCTTTTAAGTCTGCTGCCTCATTATTCTCCATATACTCAAAGTTAGAAAACTTCCCTCTATGAAATGCATTCATGTTTGAGTGGCAGTACTTGAAATATGTAGGTGTCTTCTTCAGAAAAGTAAGTCCAGAAGTACTAGTCAGAAGTCCTGTAGAGTAGATAATTTAGAAATACTTATTGTAGTTCTATCAGTGACACGCTTATTCTAGTAACTCCAGCAGTAAGCATATTAAGATGATCTGCCCTCAAGAGGAGCAAAGTTTGTCTTGACATTAAAGCACACTCATTCAAGCCATAAACCACCAGAAGAAAAAAAAAGAAAAAAAAAGTATATCAGGTAGTCTCTTAAGATACTCAGGTACTGATTCATCAGGTGTCCTTAACACAAACAGAATGAGGCATGAAGATGGAGATTTGGAGGGTGAAAAACAAACCAAACTAACCAAATAAAAGCCAACAAAAAAAGGGTAAAAAACAAAGGCTTTTTAGATGTTGTCTGGACCTTGTCTAGACCTCTGCCACTTTGACCTACATTAAAGTAATTTGTGTTAGGGATTTGCTACAGAGCAGTCACTTCTGCTGCACCACATTTCTGGCACAGATGTCATCTCTTTGTTCTGTTCCCATTTCCAGCAGAATGTTGGTAAAGGGGGAGATTAAGCACAAACACAAAACCCTTTAAAAATTATTTTCCTTTTATAAATGAAAACACAAGACAAGAAGTAGTGGGTGTGATCAAAATCTCAGGTATATCCAGTGTTTCAGTGACTCTGAGCTGATCATTAAGTGACCAGATAGTTCACAGATCATCAATTTATACTCATAACCACTGGGTAGGGGTGACTGAGAGCAGACATGGAAACCACAGTTGGGCACCAAAGGTCAAGGAAGAACCACACTAGCGCCGCCACACCAGAAAATTACACAAAAAAAATGGGAAACGGGCGCCCACAATATAAGAATGATCTTAAGGTCCTTGAATGTGTCCAGAGAAGGCCAACAAAGCTGATGAAAGGGCTTTTAGGAATGACCTATGAGGAGTGGCTAAGGACTTTGGTCTTTTCTCATTTGGAGAAAAGGAGGCTGACGGGTGATGTCCTTGCTCTCTACAGCTTCCTGAGGAGGGGAAGGGGTGAGGGAAGTGCTGAAGTGTGGGAATGGTTCAAAGCTGCACCAGGGGATGTTTAGACTAGATGTTAGCAAGCAGTTCTTTACCAAGAGGATGGTGAAACATTGGAACAATCTTTCCAGAGAGGTGGAGGCTACCCCAAGCCTGTCAGTGTTAACAAGGCTTTTCAACAATGGCGTTGAATGTTATTTATTAAGTTACTGCTTTAACTTAGTCAACCCTAAATTGGTCAGGCAGTTGAAATAGATGATAGTTGCAGGTCTCTTCTGACTGGACATTCCATTCCATTCCATTCCATTCCATTCCATTCCATTCCATTCCATTCCATTCATCTTGAAAGTCAAAGGTGGAGGTGTCAGGATAAAAGAGCATCTATATACAATATTCAGATGAAAGGTAAACCAAGACTGAAGTCAAAATAAAAGTTAAATTTTCTGTGTAAAAAGAACATTGCGATTCTGTATGGGTTTGGGGCTGGAATTAGGACTCAGAGTTCACAAAATAGAAAAAAAGTTTTGGAAGTGATTATGAGCATTGAACAAATTCCCTGCCTGGGAAGGAAGACCATCAGCATTTGAAGTCTAAGCCAGGTCTGAGCTGCAAGTCCCATAATCACTGCCAGCTGCATCAATAGAAGCCAAATATGTCACGTGAGCAGATTTTAAGTGCTGCAGAGAAAGCTGTAGGTGCTCTCTAAAAATGTCTAGTTCTAAGAGACAGCTTAGAGAAGAAAAAGCTCTCACTCACCTTCAAGGCCTTTCTGGCTGAGCTAATTCATCAGGTGATTTTAACTTGTTTATGTAGGATTAAGGACCTCTAGAAACTTTTTTTTTTTTAACTTTTTTTATATTTTCTGCTGTTGTAATAATGAATTGTTTCTCTATTTACAACATTTGTCACATTTCTGACCTTCCCTTTCAGCATGAACTCCACCATAATTTTTCTATCAGGAAAAATGAACAACCTCCCAAATAAACAAAAATCCCACAGCTAACAACACAGACACTCTCTGTGCATCTTCCACGCCTTTTGTGAGATAGTGTCAGGGAACTGCACAACTAACTATGAATGACAGACATCAGGAGTTCCCAAACGGATGTATTTATTCATTGGTGGTGACTTAACGCTATGACACAAGATCAGCCCAGACATCTTAGTTTCCTGGCTCCATTTTTCATATTGTCAGTCCTTCTTCCCAAACTGCTGTATTTTGTTTTTTGTTTATCTCCTATCTACACTTAGAATAAGAGTTTAAGACTATTAAAATCACAACAGTTTGTGCTGCTGGAAATTTAAATCCTACCCAGGTCTTTACTGTGTCTCTAAACAATACAGGGTGAACTTTGTGAACAAGAAGCACTATTAAGGGAGACCAAAGAAAAAGATTCAGCCAGATGTGCTCAGTTTGAACAACTGTTTTATGTACTCATGCTCTCAAGAAACCAAATGCTTAAAAATTGTAAATCTATGAATTAACTCCACTTTCACAGTAGCAGAAAATGAATCTCCTTACAAAGAACAAGAAGAGACACAGACTGAATACAAGCTGTTAAAAGATGTGCATGGATGTCCCAGCACAATACAGTAAAAAAGGAAATTTAGAGAAGGAATATATTCACAGATGAAGAACAGGGGCACAAAGCATGCAGGAAAACTAAAAAAGTTCTATCACAAAAAACCTCCTGATTGCAAAAGATGTAATCCCATAATCAGAGATTTGCAATCCTCATGGTTGGCATAAAAACAAATTTCTACTGAAGACCAGAGTCTGTAACAATGCATTCTGTGTTTAACAAAATTTCAACAAATATAATTGTATATGGATTCAACAAATGTTAATGCAATTCCAAGCGGAGCTAAAGCCAGACAGTATGGTGAACATAAAGGTCAATTAGAGTTACATTAAAAACGTTCTGTTGCATCATTTATACGCTCAGCGTTCAGAGGAGATGATTATGCTTTGGAATGAAAAGAAAAAAAGAATGTGTGGTGCAATAATTTCTTCTTACTATGGAAAGATCTGGTATCAAGAAAAAGCCTGTGTAATGGTTTTATTTGCAGAAAAATCAAAGTGAATGTATAGCTGTGCTAAAATAATATTTGTCTTTGTTATTAAAAAAAGTACAATTATTATACATGGTGGATGTAAAAAGAAAATAACCAAAGTTAGGTCTTAGTCAAGCCTTTGCTCATTTCCAAATAATTTTCCTGTTTCAGGTCTTTTCATTTTAGACTCCTGCTCTAACAGAACTGTAATTCCTCTCACAATATATAGATTTTTTTTTTTTTCCATATTTCAACAAATTCAAGGTCTGTCACTACTTTAACACTGATTTTACCCTATAGTAATGTCTCTGACTCCTAGTTAACCCTTGTTGAATGAAATAGAAGAGTAAGTTCATTCATCATGGTTTATCTTTTTTACCGATCGTGAATTTGAATAAGATTATCTTGTTTCAAGCTGGTGTTTTTTTGTTTGTTTTTTTTTTTTTTTTTGGTGACAGTAGTTGCATAAATGGACATATTAAGATCAATAGTCAATCTGATCTGGAGAAGCTTTTTTCTTTTGTAACATGTCAGATAAAAGAGAATATCCATGGCTACTACTATTAATATTTATATCACTCTCCAAAAAGAAAAGACTAGACAGCAGACCTGGACATTGATTCCCGTTGTACAGTTTATTGTGCAGCATTCAAAACAGCACCTTAAGATAGGACTGAGAATTGTTAGCTATGTTACTTAAAGCCCAGAGAGCTGAGAAGGGAAGACGTAGT
The DNA here is from genome assembly GCF_000691845.1 of Merops nubicus. Lineage (NCBI taxonomy): Eukaryota > Metazoa > Chordata > Aves > Coraciiformes > Meropidae > Merops > Merops nubicus. Next base: position 42,112 of record NW_008610303.1, on the reverse strand, counting down.
AAAGATGCTTTGTCCAGATGCAGAACATTCAATATCTGCTGTTTAAAAGGCTTCTGTTAGGCTTCTGCCTCTGAAGCACTGGAAAATCCTGTAGGATGTGCTGCAAGGGCACAAGGTTCTGAGGACATTAGATGGAAAATACCGAATGCATTCAGACCACAGGTTTTCCTCCCTAGCATGCTCTGAGTCTTGCTTCAAGTCAGTGAAGCAAATTTCCTTTCTCATGTTAATTTGAGCTAAAGTGTAAGTTGAGATCCATGTTCACAGATACACATCACAGACGAGCCTGAGCAACTATACAAGAGAGGAGAAGAACACAAGACTGAAGGTAGCTTCAGCTTGATCTACTTGGATTCTGGTTCTAGGCAGGCCTTCCACTGAGGAGAGAAGGGCTCATCCCCCAAAATTTTTAAGGGTCATCCCAGTGAAGTCCTGCCCTGAGTGACTCTCATCTCACACCATGTGGAGGTGGCAATATCAGGCACACACCAGCACAAAGGCTGGGCCCACAGCCCAAGGGAGTGTGCTGTGTCTGCTGGCTGAGAGCCCCAGTAAGATCAGAGCTACCACCAGTTAGACCTTCTAGAAGAATTTTGTACAAGTTTGCCTTTTTCAGATCAAACAAGAAATATGCAAAGGCTCTTTTATCACGGTATCAATACCTCTAGCAAAATGGTATAATTGAAGAAAACCAGAAGCTCATCTAGAAATCCTGAAGTCAGTTGTTGCTGCATCTTGGGCGTTAGTCAGTGCTATATAACAGATGAGGGCTGAAAAAGGGACAGAAACCCAAATGTTTCCAGGAAAGACAAAAAATTAATTCAGCTTTAGAAGTTATACTTTTTTTCTTTCCTTTCTTGGTATGAAACTTGTGTTTTAGAGAATGATTTGCCCCAGTGTGTTTCTAGAGAACTGCACTGTTTGGGTGGCACCAGACAGTTGAAATTTGTATAACTGCCTTCCTACCAAAACTTACCTATGCAAAGAACAGGCCACTTAGCCTTTGAAAAACCATCCTTTTGGTGTGTGGAGTCACAAAGGTTTTGTATCCTTTGTGACTGGCAATGAGCACATAGGCTAGATATGTATGTACGTCAAGAAAAATCCTGAAACACAACTTCCTGCAGTTGCCAAGTGTGTTTTACAGTGGTAGTTGGAATAGCATCATTGATGCTATTCCTTTCCTTAGAGGGACAGCAGAATAGGCAGTTCTGGCAAACACAAATCGTCACCTAAGAGCATTATCCTGGAAACGTCTGCTTTTACAGGAGCTACATCGTCAGACTCAGCTGCTGTGACCATTGAGCAGAAATGACACATTTTAGAGATTTTCATACAGTAGACATATCACAAGCTCAGCTGGCAAATGCAGACAGTTAGGGCAAAAATTACTTGCTTTCTTTACAAATATGTATCAAACCTATAATACGAATAAATCATTCACAGCAGATACCTGGCTCACTCCTTCCACCCCAAAATCTCATCCTTCATCAATGAAAGCCTCATTCTCAGTAAGAACTGATTCTTCCATCAACAACTGATCCTAACAAGAAAGATTAAGGTGCAGAAAACTTCTCTGTGTAGTTACCACTGCCTCTCTCCTGTGACTACTGAGTTAGCAGAATACGCTCCAAGCTTTCTGGGAAAAATCAAAACTCACTTGAACATGGAAAAATACGTGTAGAACTATGAATAACAGGGACATTTCATGTCTCCTGACGTAGTATTAAGTTAGGGTGGAACAGAAACGAGGGAGAAATGATAAAGCAGGAGGAAAGGAGACAAGAACAGCAAAAAAGAACCATAGTTAGAAGACAAACTAGAAGTTGATGACAGAGAGGAGATTTGTTTCTGCTGCTGAAGTGAGGAATAAGAGGATGGTGGAAGGCAAAGGGAAGATGCAGTCTTCAAGAAAATGGAACTCCTGACACTGTCTGCTCTCCAGAAATGTAGCCTTAGGGAGTGTCAACCAGCACCCACCACCCGAATGCTGAAAAAGGCTAAGAAAATAAATAAAATCAGGCTTCAGGGAGACTATTGTATATTGCTGCAATAAAAAGGATAAGGAATCACGAAAAATAAATTGGCAACGTGACATCTAATAAATTTGATCACAGCATTTAATAAATTTGACAACATACAGAAATGCTGTGTTCAGATTATGAAAAGATGCACACTTCCATTTAAGGATGATTTTCAGTTGTTGTAGATTGGATACTGCTCTAGTACAAGAAACAGGGAAAAAATCACGCCTGTTTTCTTTCTCATCTTTGTAATTGACATCTCAAACTTTAAGGTACCAGTTTATTAATTAGTCAAGTTTGTACTTTTAACTAGTCTATACCATCATTTACAGCAAATTCGGGCTAATTTGGCATCAACTATTGCTTCTAGCCCTTTAAAATGAAAATTTGGGCAACACTAAAATTTAGGACAAGAGATCAGGAAGGTTTTTGTCAGTGTTTCAGAAAAGAGCATGGATTTTTTCTCACTTTTTGAGAGATTACATGTGTATTTATTTAAACACCTCTGATCACTGAATACTGTTTCTTAGCATTTCAGTTGGTTTTTTTTTTCCTATTTCAAAGAATGAGCAAAGGATGAATCTCCTAAGTTTAAAAAGATTGACGCATCAAGACTCCAGCTCCTTTCTAATTACTATTTTTATTTATTATTAGAAATTATCTAAAGCTTTTTTTATTCCAAAGGTATTACTTTAGGAAAACAATATATGAACTATATAGATCACCATTCACTAATGATCAAAACCTTCAAGCTTTATTCCAATATTCCTACTTATTTTGGTTGAACTTCATTAAATTTTTAACTCAGCAATTCATTTGCTTCCATGGAATTCTTAAATAATAATCTAATTTGGTATAAATAGCTTAGGTATATTTGAAAGTAACAGCATTTAGTTTCAAAACCTATCTAATCTGGGATAGGATTTGTGTGGTTCTCAAAAGTAGTCTGTAAATTTCTCAGATCAAGGTTTTTCAGAGGGATACCACATACATCATATATTTTGAAAAGTGTCCAGCTTTTTCCAAGAAGATATGTTTTGGCTTGGACTTGCAAAAATAGTGCACTGAAAGTCACTTTGTCATATTGGCAAACCCTGGCTAACTTTTGTTTAAATTAAATTAACTGTAATGACTTTAGAAATGGATGACAAACTGACATCTTACCACTGCCCTCTAGATGGAACATGATTGATATTTACATGGAAACAGCAAACACACTCTGAGTGGGAAGCAAAAAATCACTAGTATGTCCATGTAAAGGGTGGCCTGTACAGTGCTAATGATACCCATTTTAGGGTAGCTCTGATTTTAGTAGGAAGTACTGTGTAGCCATAAGGAGATAATAAAACCATATTCTTCATGCTACCAGATGCCTCACATGCATTTTTAAATCGTATTTATGATGGCACATACTACCCTGGAAAGTGCTTAGAAATTTGTCCTACTGCTTACCTGACGTTATTTCCCAGTGTTCTCTTGAGAATTACAAAACTCAGGTCCATAATTTCATCATTTAAAAAAACTGATTTGCTTTACATTTTGCAAATGCCAACAATGAGATAACCTGAGTCTTAACTGAGTATGTTGTTTCTGTTTCTCCTTCAGATGATCCTAATTACTTTTTACCTCCTTGGAAAAGATGATGCAAATAAAGGAAACATGAATTTATGTGTTTGAAGATTGTATGACTTGCCTTAAAGACATTCTTATTAATGTCATTACATGTACTGTGGTATTCACATTACTTTTCTTCAACACTTATACAGAATTAATTGCCTATTTATAACTCTCTAATTCTGTCTTAATAACATCAATAAGCATTGCATCTTTCCACTGACATTTTCGTATACTTTGCAGATCAACTGGGATGGCAATCATGTGCAAATTAATAATCCCATATGGGGAATGAAACACAGACAGGTGGATTGCTTTCAACTCAACCATTTTTTTCTTGCTTATAGGTTCTAATATGCCTGACAA
>NW_008610303.1:0-38077 GCF_000691845.1 Merops nubicus | reverse complement strand
AACTCTCTTTCTTTTAATCGCAGTTGAACTGTCCTGAATACATCCAATAATTGCAGAAGGAAAACCAATTCACAAGAGTTTGCTTAGATTAATGCTTATAAACTGGTATAAAAAAAATAGAAAAACAGGCGGTATTTTTTCTGCAACATAGAAAAGACCTAGAACATGAAAATATGAAACAGAATACAGTTTCCTTGGAATTAACTAAAAGATTAATATATTTCTCTACCTAATAGATCAAAGAATATTCACTTGAAAGTAAAGAAATAGACCTTTTCTGACAAGAAAAAAAATTAGTAATTTTTCTCCTATGAACTCAGGAAACCTCTGGAGCCAGATTCCTCACCTGTCAAAATATTTTGACAATTTTAAAGGCAAAGATGACCAATTACAAGATATACCAAGAAGAAAAAAAATCTGTTCTATTCTCACAGATGGTGGTGTTGGGGTAACTCGGATCACTTAACTAAAAGTGTTTTGGAACTCAGGAAAGCAGGGACACTACAGAAGTACTCCATATTTCCACATAAATATTACATATCTCAGGAAAGCTTCTTGTCTTATAATTTGCCTACTGCTTTACTATATTTTCATATATATGTTATTACATTTAATGTGTATAATTTATTATCACGTTAAGGAGTTCTGAGAACTCCACATGTGTTTGTACACAGAGGAGAGAGAAATCAAAAGATGTCCAACAACAAAAGCACACTGTGATGAAACATAGCAAAAACAGGGATACTAAGTAAAAACTTTAAGATCGTTAACTTCAAACCAATACATTAAATCACAAGTTTTACAGTTGGCACTTTTTGGATAGTTAGCTGAAATCAAACTATGTTTCAGTAACTCTCTCCTTAAACATGAGGAATTCCCAACTGGAAACATCCATCTTGAAATGGACTTAAAAAAATATCGATTCTGCCCTAGATGACTAAATATCCACTAGCAAGCCTTTTCCTACTGCTTCCAAGTTATAACTTATGCTCTGTTTTGTTAGAAAATGAAATTAGTTTGGACCTTCTGATAAAACTTGTAAAAAACCAGAGCTGAAGCTATGTCATCTGAAATCTCTCAGCTGTGCACTGACCTGTAGGGGAAAGAAGAATTAAAACCTCTTCACTTTCACAGAAAATATGTTTTGATGAAACAAATATTGCAACAGTAAAAACATAATAGATAGCCTGATGGAGATGAAGGTGTTTAAACATATAGCACTTTCTGTAAAGTTTCTCCACTGATAACTGTTTAAATTCTCTATTTAAATATAACTGAAGTTGTCAAAATTCCATGAAAATATTTCATATGAAAAGTAACAATGCCCTGGTAGTTCTGAAACAGTTTCCTATACAATAGTTCATAAAAACATTCACAGTAATATCAAACAAATTATGCATTATTTAAACAGTGGGGAAGCCTTAATTTCTCCCTATTTTTGTAATAGTACTAAATGCAAGGCCTTGCCATATGGACCTGTAGTCTACCGCCACTACCCTTTACCTTATATAAGCATCTGCCCTTGAGGAACAAGAATCTCCCATTATGTAACAGGAATTTTCTCACGTGCATCTGGATCACTGCTCCCGTTAAGCAAGGACTACAGGGATAAGCAATTGGCTTTTGGACACTTTAAATGCAATGGAAATAGATTGAAACAGGACAGAACAGTATGAAGAAAAACAAAACAAAACAAAAAAACACAAAAATGAAGCAGTTCTGACTTTTCCTCCAGAATTTTTCTTCAGACTAGTTTGATTTTTTTTTTTTTTTTAGATTTTATCCAAGTCATTGAAAATTTCATATTATATAGATAGCCTCTTCAAAGCTCTCATAATTTCTAAGAACAATAAATCTTCATCAGTTAAACATGGATTTAAAATGAAAAAAATTTCCTAGCCTTTGAAAACATTTTAAAAACTTCTATTTAAAATACTTATGTTGTGTACACTTCACTGCTAAATTCAAGAACTTTATGGAAGAACCCTGAATGTTTAGACAAAAGAAGCTGCTTTTAAGTCCTTTGCAACATATTGCCACAAAGTGACTATGAGATACAAAACCAAACAAACAAAATAAACCAACATAGGAGGAAAAAAACCACACAGCAGTGATGTAGCAAATGTGATCATGGGCACCACTGCTTTGACAGCAGTTCATTATGGACCAAACAACAATAGTACATGAAAGCCTTTGAAAAAATTGTGGGCAATCCTCTACCCATCTAATCCTTTGATTTTTTTTTTCCAATTTCTTGGATATTAGGACTATGTTTTGCATGGCACAAAACAGGACCAAGACCGTCAACTGCTCTATTACCAGACACTGAATAATAGCTGCTAGACTGACATATTAAAACTAGCCAACTAGCCAGAATTTACAACTGGATTGTCAGCCTTCCTGTAGCAAACAGACTTTGCAAACATATGACTCCATAACTTACCATTTCATATTATTTTATGCTGGTATTTATCATGTGAATCGCAGCCTTGGCAAAAGATGTCAGAAACTGGTATCTTTTTCCAGTGCATTCTCAAAGTTTGGCTTTCCATTTTCTTATGTAGTCTGGAAAATATGAATCTGGGATGTTATGTATTTGAAAATTATAGAAGTCACAGGAGTTGTAATTTTTTTGTAAGAGTTCACTATTTCCTTTCCTAACATATGAATACCAGATTTAGAATGCATTAAATAAAAGTGTAAGGAGAGAAACTAATCAATTTATACAATTTAAAATGTTATTGTTATTTTTAAGCACAGAAAAGCAAAGCACAGCACCAACATCAATGGAAGACTCAAACTAGCAAGACATATTAGCATTACACACTAAAGTATGCTCTTAAGCATTCTCAGATCTTTCATGAAATCATTCATCTCATCTCCAAAATGTTAACATATTCCACACAAAGTTCATTGGTGAAACTATTTTGATAACTCTTTTCTTCTTTCAAACGCTATCATGTCATAGTAGTTGTACTAAATGAAAAAAAAAAAACAACCCAACAACCAAAAAACCAAAGGTACTGTCCAATATCTTTAGCACAAATAGAATTATTGAAAAATCAGGTCTCACGCTGCTAATATTTTCTTTATGCCTTTTTATAACCATCTGCTATTTGTACTGTTTTGTGCTATATTTTCCCCTGTTAAATAGAAACAGTGACAGGTTGTTGTTAATTAGAAAGTGACGGTAAGGTGGTATCTCTGGAACATCTTCAAGACTTTTCCAAATTGTCCATGAGGTATTACATAATATTTATTCTTTTGCCCCTGACTGCTATTGCAGACCTAAGAGGAATCTCATGGTATTAAAATCAGGTTGTAAAAGAGGATGGCTACTTTTTTCCCAACATTTTGGTAAATAAATGGTTCTTAAGCGGTTTTTAACAACAGGTAGTATGAGCTTGCTGTGGTGTATAGAGCTGCTGAGTTTTCATCTGTCCTCATCTGCTAGACCAAAAACAGACAAGGCAGGGTTTGTTCTGGTTTATTTCAAAACTTATTATGTTTGTATTCAATCTTACCTATTCATACTGAGTTTTCTCTACAGGGTCAATTAAATTCATATACTCATTAAGCTGCCTTCTCTCTTTCTCTTTCGGTCGTTTTGAGACCTCATTGAAGCAAAAGATCAAACTGTAAGAACCTCAAAATTCTGGTTAATTCACAACTCAATTGCACTCAAACAACTTGTTCCAGATTCTAAGTCACATAGTATAAGCACAGTTTCATCAATGGTTTGCTATGGATTTCACCACTGTAACCATGAGTAATATTTTTGCCCTGATTCCAGCATCTTGATATTTGAATGTTTATTTAGATCAGATTCTGAAAGTACCCACAAATTCCAGACATTTAATGACAACAGAACTACTTATATTAGAATTGCTCTATGTGGCCACAGAACTAAATACCATTCCTCCTGTTTTGCAAGGTTTAATCTATTGAATCAGCAAATCATAGGAGAGTTCCAGCAGGACAGAAGGAGGTCTAGGGCTGAAGGAAGAACACTGCAATGTGCTCAAGATGTTGGCAAACGAACAATCTGAAAACTCACAGGCCATGTGTTTTTCTTTGCACGTTTAGAGCTAGGATGTTTTAGGTCTAGAATAGCTATGCCCGAGTTAATACATATTACTTCTTGTTATGTTTCTCAGCAGAACACTATTTTACAACTGTAATATCTTGCTTGCACTTGTAAAATGGTCTCTGTACAGATAACTTTGGAGCATACCCCCTGCAACTCCCCCAGTCCCCCACACATCCAGATCTGGAATCAGTAGAAAGAGATAGATACAATTTCTGCTTCTTACTATTGGCTTCCCTACTTTTTTCCATATAAAGTTTGGTTTGTCTTGAACTTGTGGTATAACCTCCACAGGACTCAAAGGTAAATGGAAAAAAGTTTAAAATAATTCCACTCAGAAGCTGACAAGTTCACCTCTTCCCTTGCAATTTGTGTCACCAATTTTTTTCAATTTGCAAGTCAGTGATAAAGCACAGAGTGATTTGAGCTATTGAAGCTCGGGACTAGTGCTAACAGCTGCCTCATTCTTCTTCAGTAAGGCAGTACCATCATTGGTAATTATACAGTCAAGAACTAGATTTTTCACATCAATTTTTGTTTTCTTAGGATGGATCAGAATCCTATATGTACTTTTAACTCCATCACAAGTCCATATAGTTCTGCCTTATTAAAGAATAGATGTTCAGTCCAAAATTACATTCATTTGATTTCCATTGATTGAAACTCTTGACTAATGCAGAGCTCAAAAAAGCTCTTTTCATTTTACAGGGGACTATTCAGAGGGGCAAATGGCAATTCAGCTGACTTTTTTTCCTTGACTGCCAGTTGCAAACTGCAGGTTCTACAGATTTTTTTTTTTTTTTTTTCCTGCAGTATGTAGTAGGAAGTGCACATAAACAGTCAACTTTGAGTAGGAGGAGAAATTTTGCCATCTGGCAAATATCTCACCCACAACCATTCTCAGTTGGATTTCACTACAAAAAAATACAGAATTCCAAACTAAATAATTCAGCCTTTAGAACTAACTATGCCTGGGAAAATTGCTTTAAACTATTTCTCCCATAAGTAAATTACAAACATTTTGCACAGGAATCAATATCTGATTATGTGTGTACACACACATTCATCTTAGGGTGTCTCTGAAAATAAATAGAGATGCTATTTGGGCAAAAGAAAGATGTCACCAGGTTTCCTACAACTAAGTAACAACATTAAGAAAGCCCCAGTGATTCATGTGACATCTGGCATAGTGCTACAGAGCTGCCTGTCAGAGCACAGCGCGACTGGATGGTTTGAATGAAATTACGGCAAAAAGGAATTAACTACCTCAGGTTTAGTTTACTGAATGCAGCAATATAACAGCTACTGATTTGCAGAGGAACAGCATGGATCTGGTTTATAAGAACTTTGAATAAATCAGCAAAATAAGATAAATTAGAAAAAGAGAAATATGGAAAGCAACATAATACAATATAATTTTACATTTCTGCATATATTATGTTAAATATATAACAGTTTTGTAACATTATGACATGCTTTTGTTTTTGTTTATTTTAAAAAGGTGCAGCCAATGTTACAATGAAAACCAAGCAGACCAAAGTGTCACCGACATTGCAATTTCTAACCTAGACTGATTTGTTTTGATAGAAAACTGTTTGCTCTAGCTTGATAATATTCTTTATGGGCATGTTCAAACTAAAGTCACTAATTTAAAGTGACATAACATTAAGGTCTAATTCATAATAGTGCCATTAAAGAGCAGAGTTGGACGGTTTAAAAAAAAGATGTTTGACAGAGGTTTACTGATGGGTGACCCTACCTCAGCTCATTTAGGATAGAAAATTGATCTAGTTTAAAAACAAAATTGTCTTTCTTGGCTCTGTGTGATACAAACAAAGGAAATTGTGTGGTTAATGCATAATGTACTGCGTATACCACTTTAAACTACCTAAAGAGGCAAATTTGGAAATGCTTTTTTTTTTTTTTTTTTTAATTCATCATGTTGGATTTGTGCCATCTCAATGTTTTGTAGTCTACATCCTTCTCATTTGGCTGATTGTGATTGTTGCATTTTCTGCCAAACTGTTTAAAGATCCATTTGTCATTTTTCATCATACTTTACAATTTATTACTTCTTCCTTTAAAGTGATTTAAGCTAATTGAGCATTTGAATTAGTAATTATTATCCATCTAGTTGACTAATATATTATTTGAAAATACAGGAAAATTAATGAATTATTTTTAACAGAGGTTTCCAACTAAACACACAAAATATTCAAAAATAATTAATGAAAGCTACTGTAACCTAGAAGCTATGTATGAGGAGTAAAGCATGGCTGACAAGATCCTAAGCCTAAATATTCCAGGCTTAAATTCTATATTCATCAATGAATCCACAAGCTCCGGGAATTTCAAACTTTTTCCTTCTGGATGCCTTTGATTGCTCTTATAAGTTAACCCAAACACCCTAAATTCAAATTCTGAGGTTTTTTAAAAATTAGATTGAAGGGAAGCAGATTGTATTCTTGTTTGCTAATGCCACCTTTTCAGATTTTGGAGCACTGTTTGAGTCAGTGCTGACAACTGAGTCTGTGAACAATAATACATTGCACATTAGCCATTCTTCCCACAGTCACATACATTTCATCTATCCGTAATCATGCTAGATCTCTCCTGACTATAGCCTGTTAAAGATATTTGTGCTTTAGGTTGTATAGAATCTCCCCTTTGTGTATTTTTCTCCATTTCATATAACGACAGAAAGAAATTACTGAAATGTAACATTAAAAAAATAAAACAGATACAACAAGAAATGTATGAAATTGTAGATTAGCCCTGATGAAACAGCAGCATGACACATGGTTTACAAAAGACTTAGTCACACAGAAATATGAAAGTGTCTGATCTAAAATTTGATAAATCATCAACTGTCAGGTCTTTGTGTGTGGAATTTTTGTGGGCTGGGACTCCCTCATTGTGCTTCCTATCTGTGTCTTAACCTATTGTGAAAGGAACGAACAATCCCTCCTCACAGCCCTGAGTTACACACACGACAGAAAGCATCATAACCTAGAGACAAAGATCTATAACCAAACGTAATCCTGTCAGAATAATAGTAACAGTACAGTCACTGTAATATTTAACTACTCTCCGTTTAATCAAGTAGCTCTGTCTTCTTTTTTCAAGGTTTTCAACAAACTTTGAGGTGTGTCTTACAGACACCATGCAAGTATCCTGGAACATCCTGAAGAAATGTTACAGTTCTTTGAAGAACAGTATATTGGAAATGAAAAATAGGATCAAGTATAAATAAATATAGGTGTGTAGTAGAAAGATTATTCAGTAACTATCAGAATGGCTGTTTCAGTTCTGACATTTTACAGACTAGATGCACTTACCTTTGAGTTTTTTTGTCAGGTTCATTCTTTGATGAATAATGAACCAGGTACAATTACAGCCTTTCTTGTAGCGTTCAAAAAATTGCTGATATCTACCTTTTAACTCTCCTTTGCAGTCACATAGAATAAGACTTTAGGCGCCAATATAAATTTTTTTTCCTTTTTTCACCTGCACCTATCACAGCTTTCAAGAGATTCATGTTTTCTCTGACAAACTACTGCCAGTCAATGAATAAAGGCAATCTACAAAGTAGTTAGTAATGCTTTTCTATATGTATCATCTCCTGTGCATCACCCGAGTTATGTAAATGGCTAAATACCTGAGTTATGTGAATTGCTATGTCTGGGGTTTAATCTTCTCCAGACTTAGTATTTTTCTCCAAAATGTTACGCTTAAAAATAATTACAGTCCTCTGTTAAATTTTCCTCCACAGAGCTTTTAGTTATATTAGAAAGAACAATTCATAAACTGTAAGATTAGTTCTTTTCTCCAAAACTTGTCTCAGTCTTTGCAATAAAAGAACATTTCTATTCATTTCTGAGAATGCTTAGCATGAGCAACAGGTTCTTCCCCCTCTTTTTATATACAATATTCAAATTTCTTCAGAGGAAATATGCAAGTTAGAGGAAAAGAAAAAAAAAAAAAAAAAAAAGGAAAAAATAGTTTAAAACACTGACCTAAATTGGACTGATGTAAAATGTTGATTTGCTTCAAGTTCATACAAGCTATAGTAGCCATTAAGAACAGCAATAGAAAAATAAATCACAAAGAAAAAGAATAGGTATAAAAGTAATTACAATAATTGACAGTGAGGCAGGATTGAAATATATCCCATACTCACTGATCTTAGTCATTGCCTTCTAAAATGTCACAAATAATACAGCCAAATAACTATCATTTCAGATTGTAAAAACTATGAATTCGTGAGTGAAAATGAAATGATGATCATACTGTCATAATTTTTTACGCTATCTTCTTGTTACATTCATCTGAGGAAAGAAATTATGAAGTTTATCAGAGATGACCAAAGCATGAAAAGCTCATACAGCCCATGTAATAACAGGAGAATACAGCACATGACAAGCACCAAATGTCCAAACTATTAATTTGTGCTTCTCATAGAGTACTTGTTATGCATTCAACAGTTTAATTTTTCATTCTTGTGTTCCTGGGAAGCAAATGCTATGTAACAACCGCAAGTCTGGATTTCCTCCATATATTTCTTAAATGAATGCAAGAAAATGTTTTACATCTGCCTTTTGTCCAGAAGTTCCTTTTTAAACAGGATGAATCTGTAGATGATAAATAACCATCACAGTTCATCACGTGTGGGTTTTCATGGTTCTATTTTTTCCCCCAGTTGGTGGTGACAAAATACTATGACCAACACTTCATGAATCCCAAAGACCTGAGAACAGATGAGTTTTCAGCACTCATAAATTGACAAAATTCCCCAGTTCATACAGACCAGTGAACCCTCCCAGAGTTAAACAACTTTCTATACTCAATTTGTCCTTTAAGAAACTTGGAGGAGTTTTGTGCAAACAAGGGATGCAGTTGACTAATGCTGCAAAGAATATTTTCTGCAATAGCAATTCTGAGGAAATCAGTTCAAACAGTATTTAGTATATCACTTGATTTCTTAATATTTTATTGTAATAAAATAGTAAGACTAGACAATGTTATAGCATATACAGATAATTCTCAGTGCCATGTTTTTCTTTTGCACCGTTGCCTGCTTATTTAGCTGTTGGCAAGCAGTAGAGAAGCAAGCAGAATGGGAAAAAAAAAAAATGTATCCTCAACAAAACAGAATCCTAAGGTAGGCTTTGCCTTGAGCCAGAGGCTAGTCACCCTTAGTGTGTCCATAAACAAATGAACAGAAGGAAAAAAGTTTTATATGCATGCAATTACTTGATTAAGGATCATATTCATTTCTGGATTGTTCACACAAGCAGTAACTTAACCTTAGTTTTGAGTTCCTTTGTGTAGCAATGTAAAAGTAGGTCTTCTGACTGAAATAATGTTAAAAGATAAACTCGTGGAAAGTTGAACAGCAGAAAATTAGAAAGTATACTAGTAACTGATGTGTTGCACACTTATGCTATGTCAACTTCTTCATCTATTAAGACAAGTGAGTTTGCTTTCAGAAAATTGTAATGAACATCACTGCCAGTTAAGCATGACCTTTGAAAGAAGGTATTTGGCCTTTAATCTTCAAAACTATAATTTTGAAAGTTAACTAAAGAAAAAATAAGGAAAGACTGACACTAAAATGACAGCTATTGAGACATAAATAAACATTTGCATCTGACAGTAGAAATATAAAGTTCAGCATCTGAGGACTTATTAATGATGAGAAGTGAAAGGTCTGTCTCTGTGTTCTCTAGAATATGCCACTACAATATCAGAAAAAGTTTTCAAAGTCAACTTAATAATTTGGAAAATATGCGTTTACCCAGAAGAAGGCACAACAGTAGCATCCTTGAGTCACTGGCTTTGGGATGTGGAATCACATGACTGTTTCCAAAAAGGCCATTAATTAATGTTGAAGAAATAAATAGAAAATGGATAGGCTGAAACTCAGGTAATGGAGATAATGGTCTTGTTAGAGAGTGAAGCAATCTGGGGAAGAACAACATCTGCTATTAAAGGAGTTTGTCAGTATCTTTTTTAGGTTAGCATTCCAGTACTTGCACTGTCTCTTTAATGACAACACAACAACTTTAAGCTCAGCAAATAGCTGGTTTGCTTAAATTGGCAATTTTGTTCAAGAAAGTACTGGTAGTCTGCCTGTTAGAAAGAAAGCAATTGAACATCTATGTTTGTAAAAGTCTAGGGAACTTTGCCATGGACAATATCAAAATCATAAAGCTCTTTATCAAGCCTACCTTCATAATGGATTCAAGACTATTTAAGAAATCAGTTTTTTCTTCTCTACTGTAAAATAGCCTGGACTTGGATTTACCATCCTCCAATCACAGTATAAATCCTAGCCTTTGGTATAGGTTTTTATGCTGAGCTATGGTTTTGACTTAAGTAATTTGCTTTAGAGTTTCACATTAAGGTAACCTTAGTACTTGTTTATCAATAGTTGAACTTTATAAAACTAATTTCCCATTCATGTTACCTATCTTAATAGCATTCCCAGATACTACTGCTTGTCAGCAACTTTGATCAATAATTTCATAATTCTACAAGCAAATGTTAACTCTTGGTAGAAAAGAGTTGAGTAAAATATGATTCATTACATGTAGATATTAAAAAAGAGGTGTCAATATAAACCAGAGGAAGTAGAGAAAGTGCAGTTACTGGACCAGAACCGGATGTGTTACATCAAAGAGGAGATCAGAGTCTGCCCACCCACGTTCCCTGCTACTCCCAGCACTGAGAGGCAGGCAAAATGCTGCCGTGAGAGAAGCAAAACAAACAAAGATGCACGCTTTAATAAACAAGGGCAAATATAACAGATATGAATGAAATGACGCTCTGATCATTCACAAAATGCTTTTATCTATCATTTAATTCTATTCAATATAGGTATAATATATTGTGCTTCTTTTCCAGGACAGTTTATCATGTAATCTCATACTGCCAATTATTTTACTTACAAGAAGCGAAGACTATGAGACACGTAGAGGACATCCAAGCAACCTGGACATTTCTGAAAGTCAGGGGATAACTGCATCAGGGAAACAATAGTGCTATGAATACATTTGTAGCATTCCAAAGCGAAATGGTTGGAGATGCTAAGAAATAACAAAAAATAACAAGTGGCCACTTGTTTTTTGATCTAGTATTGCATTATCAGCATTACACACAGTGTGTGCAGTGAAAACATGAGAAGGAAGGAAAAGAAAAAAGGAAGACCTACAAGGAGAGCAATAGTTCCTACGCTGTATTCTGTCTTCTCTAAAATACAGCAGTTCTATGTGCCAAACTGAAGTCAATCAACTGTCAAGTTCCATCTTCAGCAGTTGGGCATAGAGCAGTACAATTTCACAAGCTCATCTAGAGATAGTTATCCAAGTCCATAAATCATAAATCTCGCCTTCTTGCAGGCTGCATATTGACCCTCAATAACTATCTGTATATTGTCCCTCTCTGAAGCTGACAGCTTATATTTCTGAAAATTGTTTGGCTACCAAACAAGAGTTGACATCATTGACCGTTGTTACTTAATTCTAAGCTCTGCACAAATCTTAAGCAAACTATTTCCGTGGAAGTAATTCTTTGGGGAAAGGAGAGGAGAAGAGGGGAAAACTATTTATTTAAAAGGATTAAGAGAGAAAAATGCATAAACTGTGACAAAACAACATAAAGATCAGCTCAATTTATTGAAACACTTCCTACAGAACATTCAACTAAAAAAATAAAACAACCCACAGATGTTCTTTGAAAAAAACTAGAATTAAAAGTATTTTTTCAGATTCTTCCATTTATTCTGATCATGCATTATGATTATTAATCCATACTCCATCTCAAAACAAGAAACATTTATAAAAGAGGATAACCTCTGTTCTATTTCAGGAAGTCTCACTCCCTCTCTCTGATACCTTCAGAAGGAGAATATCTGTCTCGATTATCTTCCAATACCCAATTTGCATTAGATAAATTGTAAAGCTTATAAAAAGAGCAAGCATGGTTTCTCCTCTCCAGAAGTTACACACAGACTGTTCTAATCAGCTGAAGATATTCCCTGGATTCAGTTCCTCAGTGACTCCTACTAGCAACCTACTCAAAAGAGTTTTGGAAGAAACTTTTGTCTATTCACTCAGTACTAAACTGCTACAGCTAACTTGCCTAGATTTCAGGCAGAAGGCTGGAATAGAGCAATACTGGATTCAGACTCATCTTAAAGTCTCCTTTCAGATGACTGCTTCATTTCACTAAAGAAGATATCAGAACAGAACCAAAGATACAAGACAAAAATATCTCCCTCTTTGGGGAAAAAAAAAAATTATTCTGGATTTAGTCCTTTTGTAGCTGTATTTGGAATTTTTTGGTAGCATAAGAATCAGTTTCAGGCTGATGTTACCCAGTCAGCTTCACATAGTTTCTGTGAGAGCTAAGAGCCTTATCTGTGAGAGATACTGAGCCTGAACTGTTGCCAGACTGGTTGTCATTGTTATACCCTATACTGTAGTTTTCTGGTTCTAATCAGCATTCAACAACAACAGGGGATATTTTGCATTTTCTCCCTGGATGGTCTGTTTGGGACTATAAAAAGTAAGCAATTCTGTGTTCTTCCAAGCAACAAGAATACACATTTTTACACATAAAGAGTTTTGTTGACAATTCAGAGGAGCTTTACAGAATGGATTCACCCATTTTCAACAGTGTATCTGCAACTGGACTAAGACAACCAAAGAAATTTTTTCCCATGTTCCTGAAAAAAAAAAAAAAAAAAAGCTTTAAGGATATGAGCATAGAAGATATCTAGATCTTGTGACTCCTATTTGGCCAAAATCTAAGAATGAACAATTGACACTGGACAGAATGCAGCTCAGCCTGGAGACTGACAGATGTTTCTCGGTGTGAGAGAAGTAGTTTGGCAGAAAAGAAGAGCTCACCCCACAGAGAAGAGCTCCATAGATGGCATTTTGAGAAGTGCTGTTTCCAGCAGCCCCAAGAAATCTCTTGGAAAATAAGAAAATGCTACACTTGCTTATTTTCTTACACATCTTCCCACAAAAACTGTACACATAAGAATGCTAAGGTAGAAAGTGCTTTTATATTGATTGTTTTTTTTCCTCTTTATATTTGACAGCTGGAGTGTTAAAACAGAATTCTGAGTAAACTAAAGCAATAACAAAATTACACAGGGCAGCTGTTTCAGCTATTTCCACAGAGCAATGCTCTTTAGAAGAGCTAATGAATCTAATGGAATCTAACAGACACTGCCAAAGCAGCAATAACTGATTTAAAATGTAGAGGAAAGGCTCATATAAACAGCCTCACCAAGCACTAAATGAAGTAACATAAAACTCTTGGGGCTTCTCACTTTTAACAAAAAAAATCAAATAGATTTCTGTTCATTTATTGCAATCATGCCCACAAGCTCTCTACAGTACAGGACCTGTCAGAGTTTCTATTATACTTGTCATTATTGAAGTGTTTGTAACTTACCTAATTACAAACTTGCTTGAGGCTGTAGCTTACTTTCACTTACTAACTAGTTAATCCCCATTTCCCATACCATTCAAATTTTGAAGTGATTTTTTTGCTTATTCTTTGTAAAGGAATAAAGATGAGAGATTTGTTCAACTACTCAAGTTCTACTGGGCTCTTTTTTTGCTATAAATGCTGCTTATAGAAGCTGACACGTGGGAAGTACTGCACTGTAAATCATTCAAATGTGACAAATTGGTTTTCTTTGCTGGGGAAGGAGGTAATGATCCTCATCCAGCCAGCTCTGAGTTTGCAATTTGGGGAATAAGCTTATGGTATGCTCTAGCTTCCTTAAGAGGGCTGAATGTTTGTTTTATAGCAGACTGTTGGGTTATTCTCATTTCTCACAGGGTCCATGGGATGCAGGAAACCCACTGCCTGGGTGGATTTGAGGGGAACCATATTCTTCAATGTCTGAGAAAAGTCACTGGCACTCCCAGCACAGATCATAACCTGAACAGTACTAATTTTACAATTAATTAACCCCCATTAGGCTTCTGATGAGACTCTCAAGATCCTAAATGAACTTTCAGGTTCTTCCCTTCTACATACCACATTCACTGGACATACATAGGTTTCTAGTTCTTAGTGTCTTCAAAGGGCTGCTATAGCACTTCCAATCAGTCTCCTGAGTGGAATCCTTGCAGAGAGATGAACTGTCCCCTTCTCTTCATCAAAGGAGGCCAAAGTTTAGCCTTCTGGTGTGACATCACTCATGCCAGTCAGGACTAAGCTGAAAAATAGAGAATAAAAAGTCAGTTTTAAAGGGCCTGTGTGAACTCCTCTTCATAGGTGCTTGCAGACCTTCCATAGGATTAATTGGAAGGCCTGCTATCCATTGTTGATGACTGCATACAACAGGATCCTTACCTTTACACTTCTGTGGGAACTAAGGGTCCTCAGCCCTTCACAAGTCACACTTTGTCATTGGTAACAGACCCAGCTTACTAGACTGGACATCTCAGGAGTGCAGGCTCTCCAGCAAAAGAGAAAGAGATGATATGTCACTCATCCTCACATCACATAAATCACTCATTTTCCTTTAGATCAAGATTTTTCCATCCGATAGCCAGAAAAAAAGAACAACTTCCTTTTCTTCTGTTACTGACACATTTCTGTAACAATCCTTAAAGCAAGGTGTTTCACATCATATGTAGGAAAGCCCAGTGATTTCAAATATAAAAGATTAAATTTAAAGGTAGCTTTTCCTTTTTTAGCTTGCATTTTTATGCAGATAGATTTAACTCATAGTATTTACATTTCTTGGTCAGAATTTATAGTATTTAATTTAGACTGCTTAAGCACAAAATAACTGGATCTGAGTACAAAATATGCTTGTATGCATTCCATTTTTCTTACCTTTTTTCATCAGAAAGACTCATCACTATTTTTTTACAAATTAGTTTCATTCAATTTTTGAAATAAAGCTGGTATTATACTCAAATTTAGACACAAAACAGTAGTTCTATGAGCTAATACATAAAGAGCTAAGAAACTACCCTTAGTGGTTAAAATTACACAATGTTCATCAAGAAGGCAGATGTGTTGCCCCATAGACTTTGGAATCATATTGGCAATGTTGACTATAATTAATAAATAATAATTTCAGCATATGCTACAAATTGTGGCCCTGAGCAAACATATGTAAAAGACAAGCTTAGTTACCATGTAAATAAAGGAAAATTATGTACATGCCTTTAAATAACGTAGTAAACAAGGTTTAGAAGTTTGATTAATATCTAAACAGCTATAATCTGCAATATACTAATCAGATATCAATTACTTGCTAAAATAGTGACATTTATAATGTTAATTGAAACTAAACGTGACATAATGATTTATTAATCCTGGTTTTCAAATTATCTTACACATGGAAAGACCACACTCATGACTGTAGTGGTTCCATTAAATTAACATCTTGAATAGGGATGTTGAGAGAATATATTCGAGAACTGTACAGTTAATAAAAAAATATACCTTTACCATAAAGCTAATCTGGTACAGTATCTTAATATAATTTCTCTTGAGAGGTAGTAAGTGAGTAAACACACTGTATATAGCATATTAATCTACAATTTATTGACACAGCAAATTTCAGTATTCCAGAAAAGCAATATCTGGCTGTTTGTGACATGGTGAAGTCACCTGTTCTTTTCAATCACTGAATCCCTAACCTGGTCTGAGGAAATAATAAATTCTGACTTTTTATAAAAGCAATCACAGGAGTTCAGCTGAAGACACGATTTTTTTAGTATGTGCCAAGTAACTTCCAGATTTAATGATTAGAATAGATTAATTTGACTTCTCTATTATAAATTAAACTCTGAAAAATTACAATTAATGCATAAGTGCCCTACACAGTAGCTATTAATGATTTAGAGAAATGACTATTTAAAAAAATCGCCCATACAAACAAACCAACCAAACTTCAAATTTTAACAGACTGTTTTGAACTGATCATTTGTCCTGAAATAAAAGTTTCAAAACTCTTTCTTAAATCCAGGATGATTCCACATTTGAAATGACAGTCTGTGGGTCATTACTTGTCTAGGTTTCAATTAATTTTATGCTGAACCTGTAACTTATTTTCATTTAATTCTGCATTCATGCAGACTGAAGCTTGCTCTCTCCAAGCACAAAGCAGAGCATGCTGACAGCACAGGCTTTTACCTCTGCTGAAAGCTGGTCCCAAAAGAGACTACACAGGAGCCACAAATCAATGAATAGGTGAGTCAGTCCAGTCTCCCTGAGGTTTCTTCCTCTCCCTAGTTGTTGTCTTTAGTGCCAGCAAGAGATATATGAGACAATATATAATGGGGCCACCTCATTAGTGATGCCACGCAGACTGGCCTCAGGAAAACCCAGGACATACGTGCTAAATAAATATGTTCTCTTTCATAGCAGAAAGCTCAAAATAGCTCATTGCATCTCATTGCAACATTCTTGCACTTAAAATTCAGGGACTAAGTTCAGCATGTACACAATGACAACCACCTCAACAGACTAATGCCAGGAGTTGCTTGCTTCACTGGATCTATGCACTCTCCCTCCCTCCTCCAATAAATTTGCCTGTATAGAAATTCAAGTCTTTTTTGCTTTAAGGTCTGATGAAAACCTAATGGACTCCCTGTTAACATCAATCGCCTTCAGATGTGGCTTTTAATGAGAAGGGCTCTGTAAAATGCAGGCAATGGATATCTTCCTTATCAAGCTTATCAAGTATATTTCCTTAGCTACTAATCAGTGAAGAATGAAATGTTAACAATTGGTTAAAAGCTATATGACCCCTTGTAAGAAGCAACACTTAACCATGCAAGCTGATTAATAAACTGGCAATGTCTTTCCACTCTGCCACTCCTCTGACTGGGACCAATTAGGGAATTGTTCATTGGGACCTGAACCTGATATCAGTAATGATATGACATTATTCTGAAGATAGACATATAATAACAATTTGACAACACCTTTGTTCCAAATATCTGTGTTCCAAATCTTACAAACATTGTAAGGTGTCAGAAGTGGCCAATCTTCCCCTAAGCTTTCAAAAAAATTACACTTAAAATTAACACTCCCATGAATGTTAGTGAAAACAACTGGGTGTTGAGGTTACCTGAGAACCACTAAACTTCTGCTAAAATTGGCAAAACACAAGCCCTTGACCACTGAGCTAATTTGAAAAACTATCCTTAGTTAAGGCTGGAATTCCTATTGCATATCAGCTATAGAAAAATCATATTCTCTAGTTTAGCAGTGAAAAAAAGTAACACAGATTCAGCAGCTTCTTCAAGTTTACTGATTAATAGTGGGATATTTAATGAATACACTGGATTCTCTCCTGTCCAGTAGACCATACTTAGCAATGACATGACTTTCTGAAAGAATGGCAAAGCAGCAAGAAATGGCATTCTGCTGTTTTCCTTACTTTCTTTTTTCTCCCTAAGCTCCAAGGGATGTGGCAAGCTTCACAAATCAGTTTCTACCAAATCTCAGTGACCAGAAAGGCAATGAATTTCAATTGGTTGTGATAGCCTTGAGCCATTTAAAACAGCAGCCATTTTGCACAGATAATGGTCTTGAAGGAGGTGTATTCATCACTTGGAAGTTGTAGTGTTTTTATAAAAAAAATCTTAGAATGGTTTGAGTTTGAAATCACCTTTAATGATCACAGTGTCCAGCCCTCCCTTGCCAAA
Source organism: Merops nubicus (assembly GCF_000691845.1). NCBI lineage: Eukaryota > Metazoa > Chordata > Aves > Coraciiformes > Meropidae > Merops > Merops nubicus. The sequence goes on along the minus strand of NW_008610303.1, from coordinate 20,290 downwards.
AGACAGGGACATGTTTCATTAGACCAGGTTGCTCAAAGCGCCATCCAGCCTGATTTTGGACACTGTCAATGATGGGATATTCACAACTTCTCTGGATAACCTATTAGAGTGTCTCACCACCCTTACCACACAAAATTTCTCCCTTATATCCAATGTGAATCTACACTCATTCAGTTTAAACGCCAATATCCAGAAGGTTAGGGAAAATAATTTTATTTTGCTAGTGACCCACAGCAAAGAGCTTTTTATTCTGAAAAGCAGATTCAGTTTTAAAAAAATGAACCATCCTTAAACTGATAATCACCTTATTCTGTTTTATTACTTCAATATTTCTTCATATGTAAATCTAAATTCCTGTAAAAAAAATCTTGGCTTGTATCATTCTCTCTGTAAACATTGATATTATCACCTGAAGTGGTGTAGTCACAAGAAAAAATCTAATCTGTTCAGAAACATTATGACTAAAAATACATAAATGATGCAATGATGCACTGCATTACATGTCCCAAGGAATCTCAGTGTAACTGTGGATACAAATAAATTCAGAACTACTAAAATTCTAAGACTCTGGTGTGAAACCATAAAATTTACATTAATTTGCAATGTGCTGTCTTACTAACGTGATTTCCTCATTCCACTATTTAAGTTTACAGAAAAAAAAAGTCATGTTTTTAAAGTTGTCTGTTTCTGCTCTAAAGAATATGAATAGATTGCTATTAAAACTCAGTCAATAGCATAATGATGTTCAACAGCGTCTTAATAAAAAAATAGAATTCCTCCTGGCAAAGCCTTGCACATGTGCATTGAAATCTTCATTTTAAGTTTTATACTCATGGAAAGACTAAAGGTTATCCAACTATGTTCATAAAGGAGATTTCTCATCCTGACTCTGCAACTGTACATTTAATATAATCTCCTAGGACTAAGATCTATTCAACACAAGAGCAGAATCTGCCCTGTTGTGATGAAACAGAAGATAATTGATGGAGCATTAGGGTTACCAAAGTGGGGAACAGATAGACCTATGTCAGATTCACTGAAGCTCTTCAGTGAATTAGGTGCCTAAACAACGCCATGAGATAATGGAGGTTAGATGTCTAAGTCATACAAGGGCTTTAATGAATTTCCACAGGCATCTTTAACTGCCCAATGTTACTGCAAATCAAGCTTCAAAAAACATGTGTGTGGAGGAAAGAAAAAAAAAACAAAATCTGACTGTAAAACTATCCTCTATTTTAACCCAAAATTTCCAGAGGGAGAGGCAGAAAGAGTGAAATTTTTTATGAAAAGCAGTATGCAGAGCTGTGCATTGAGTGTGGAAAGCAAAGAGGTAAAAAACCCCAAGCTGAGGAATTATGGAGTTGATCATACAAACGTCTAAAGATGGAGAGGTTTAATTCTTGCAGACTCAAAACCTTATGTTGAAGATGTATCTACAATATCTTTAAAAAATTATATTCACACAAAGTCTTATTGGCTTTCAATTGTTCTCAGTAGCTACAAAGTTAAAAAAAATATTAAAGTTAAAAGTATTCATTTAATTAGGACAGCAGAAATGCAAGTGAGAGAGGCAATTTACAAATTTCGGACTGCAGGCTCCAAGACAAACTTGCCCCAAAGATTTGTAAAAAGAACAAAGCATAGCTATACTTTATAAATATGAACATTTTCTATGATGACTGCACTTCTATTAATTGTACACTGGATCCAGTATTCTCCAGTGTTTAGCTTATTGATTGCAATTCTTTTGCATTTGCCTTCATTTATTATACTAAATATCAAGTGTATGCAGTGGGGTCTTAAATTTGCTTCTGCCCATGAGCAATCATTAAATAAAGATGTCCTTAGGGTACTGAAATATCTACAGCACCTCCTTGCATCTACAGATATTGCAAACAGATACTGTGAATTTTGTTTCTGGCCAAGAAGGAAAGAAATGTTGCCTCTGTATCAATATTAATCAAGGGCCAGACAATTAAAACAGGACAGGGCAACATGGAGAAGTAGAAAGGAAAAAAGTAAAAATTACTAAATGGTGATCATCTAAACTTCCCTATCAGAGTGTGAGTGACACCAGAAGGAAATTGGGACAATAAAAAACATTTCTTATTGGTCCAAATCAGATGGCCAAAAGTAGATTCAAAGGGCAACAGTTTTAATGGTGAATGTAGGAGCTTTGTGGGGACAATGGCGTCCCCTTTCACCTCAGGGCCTCTAGGGTCTCCTCACATTTATACTCTGTCCTAGGGCACATTTCTTCTTTTGGCATTCATGCAATCAGTGTAGTACACAGTCAGCCTGCATGGTCATAACCAAAGCAAAACTGCATATACCTGGAAACCATGCTTTAGCAAATAACCTCAAGTAAGTAACCTGATGAGACTGTATTGTAGATTTTTTTTTCTAGTTCAATCATTTTTTCACCAAGGCAAAGTTCTACAAGGCTGGATCAGGCCTGTGCTGTTCTCTTCCCACAAACTGGAGCAAATTTAGAATTATTTAACTAATACAAAAAAATAGCATCATTACAGTGGAGTATTTGTTATGAAAAGCAGGTTATATAATGAGCTAAATAATTTACAAAGACTTCCTTTTGTATTACTCTATTCAAATATCTTTTTAATTTTACTTGAAAATTCACTCAAACTGACACATGCAACATGCAAATGCTATGAAGATGGTCCCCAGCTAATGTTTTGCCCTTTGCAAGTTACAGTTCTCAATGCGAGTAAAATGGAGAAGAGAATATGCCCAACAACTGTACAGATGGTCAATATTTAATCCCTCAGCACTTCAAGAGATACCACTTAAGAATCTGATTTAAAGAGTGCTCAAAGTAGTTTTTTGTTTTGTTTTGTTTTTTAAAATCAATAACATCAATAAGAATATATATACACGCATATATAATTTTGTATTCAAAATAAAATTAACATATAGGAAAAGCGTACAAAAACATGAAACACAAATTAAGTAAAAATGTGGTAAGCTATCATATCCATTGATATTAAAATTTAAAATTAAAAGAACCATACACAGAAGGTTTGTCTCCATGTGTGAAGAAATGTACACTGAGACAAATCTGAAAAAAATTCTGAAAATCTGTCTGTTAAAAAAAATGTACAAGAGCAATTTTTCTAAGGGTTATTGGAAGAACTGAACAAACTCTGAATTATATTCATGTACACATGCACGCACGCAGAGACTCAGATGAGTCCAATTCGTTGTTTGGCAAGAGTCTTTGAAAAACCTGGGAGAGAAGTTGGGGACCAGAGTCTGGAGGCAAATCTGCAGAAAGCAGCCTTGATCCTTACATATTTACGTGTAGGAGAGGGAGAGACCAAGCTGTTCTGTCCCGGTTAGAAGGCAGAACTGTGTCCCACCTCCCTTATCCCTCAGTTTCGCAGATAGAGAGGTAAATAAGGAAGGCAGGGGTAATGAAAACCTTGCATCAAATTGAAGATTAACAAAATGAAATATATTATTTAACAGGGATCAGAAAGGAAGAAGGGAAGGGGCTTAACAGGGTACAGAAAGGAAGAAGGGTAGGGGTTTAACAGGGAAGGGGGGTTGTAGGAACAACAAGGTAAGGAAGATTAAACTTCCAAATATACAAAACCCAAATGCTATGCTGAGGCTCCCCGGTGCTGGATCTCGCTGGATTGAGGTGGATTGAAGCTGGATGCACAATCCTTGGATGTGGATGGAGGCAGGGAAGAGTCTGTAGATCAGGGCCAGGGCTCCAAGATGGCCACGGCCACGTGTAGCACAGGGAGCAGCAGAGCAGCGTGTGCCCAGGTGCAAGGTCAAAGGAGCAAGAGGAAAAGAGAAGAGGAAGAGAGCAAGGCATGCCTTTCTCCCCTTTTTATAGACCTTGGCAGGAAGTCCCGAAGACAGGAAAAGGGGAGTGGGAATAGGACAGGTGTACGCCCCTTTCATTCAGGCTTGTACCTGGTTTAGGGTTTCAGATCTCCACCCACCAGGGGCAGCAGGTTTCAAACCATTACACAAGCCAAAATAAAATAGACAGTGAAAACACTTGCGTTATACACAGATTCTTGAAGTTCTGTTTAGCCTTCGGCTTGCTCCCGAGATAAATAAAGGATAGAAGGTGTGGAAAGAAAAAATCTTTATAGCAAGAGATAGAAAGTCTTCTGTGCTCCAAAGAGACAGATGCAAGAAAAAGAAGCCATACCAAAGGTCCCGCCCTAATCACAACAGTGATCAGGCTATATAGGATGCTGAACAATGTGAAGTAAAGATGAGAAATATGTATGAGGTCTAGTTTTCATATCATATGCTGAAGCAATGAGGAGCGTGTGAATGAGAGTGATAAGTGGCTAAACCACGACAGGGTACCTGTATTCTGTCAAAGGGCTAAAAGAACGTGCACATGCAACACGCAGTTCACAAAGGGCAATGTCAAAATCTAACACAAGTATATTTCATGTATGTTTATCATACAAATAGTTTGAGAAACAAAATTAAGGTGCATGATAGAAGATAAAAACCAAGAGGAAAATATATGGTGTCAGATATAAAGAACTGTTTTTTTCTCTGTGCAGATGAGATTAAAAATGGATCTTGAAGTCTTAATAGGGCCGAGTGAAAGTGGTACATAGAGGATTGAGCTGTTCACAACGTATAGATTAAAACCCTTTATAATTACATATAGTAGCAGATACAGGAATGCATGACTGTTTTCAGATTTACTAAAATAAACATTTTTGGGAGGAATATTCATAATGTGACTATTTGTATTATGTGTGGTGTTGTTCATTCTTATATAGTTAGGATTATGACTAGTGATAGAGAAAAATAATATTAATTGCAAATATTTTATTGTTGAATACTATGTGCTAAATTTTCTAACATTTTTGTTGTCTGTATTTCATGGATTATCCTTCAAATGCTAATTTAAGCAAAGATTCAAAGCCCAGAGTTCCTCTATCATTAATAATTTTGTGGAACTGGCAATTACTAATATGTGCACAGTACTATGTTACTTTATCAAAGTGTCCTTTTAAAAATTAGTCTGTCTGTAGTTCCTGATGGGCAAATTAAGCATCTAATTTATCTTGCCAGGTCTTCTTGGATGACTTGATCAATCCTTTATTGCTAGGCAAGCAGAGAGTGAATGTTAAAAATAAATCTCTACTAAAATATCATAAAAAAGAAAGCAACAACAGCCAAGCAGGTGATCAGAGGTCATCACCCTCAGCACATGGTAAAAGGAAGAACAATATTCCCTGACTGAAACCATCTCACTTTATGGTATTTCCAGGGAGTCCTTTTATCTTCTGAGATCAGGAATCTTCCTATAAGATGTATTATACAATATCATGTTCCACCACAAGTTTGCAAAAGACTACTGGAACAAGTTCAGTGTCTACATTTTGCTGACATTGTTTACACTAGTGCTGTGCTAAAGGATAATAACCACCAGAACTTTCCAATTCCTCTCTGCACTCAGATTGGGCTACCAGATCCTAAAAGGGAAATGAAAAGCAAGTTAAGCTTCCCTAGTTGACAGCTCCATTGTCAAGCTGTAGCTCCTAACTAAATAGAAAAGATTAGACACACAACAAGAGGGGAAGGAAACAAACAGAATCATCACAGAGGGCTGCCAAAACTGTCACTGTCCTCGATTTTGTGGCTAGCTTTTTTCTCCAAACTTCTTTAAAGGAGAGCAAAAGAATGTGTTTCTCTGAATGTGGACATTTTTTTCTGTGGCCAGACTTTGCAGTAGAATGCAGCCTATAAAAAAACCCCTTGCTAGAGCCACTGTCTTCAGAAGGAAAAGTCTGTTTAAACTAAATTAAACAAATATTACTGCAAATTAAAAATATTTTGCTGTCCTTAGAGGTTTAGTATCAAATCTAAATCAAAACAACAGTATTGTGTATTATTCCCCACAACATCACATCTCTTCTCACAAACCTCTTACAAATGCAATTCCAGCATGTGCAACTGGAGAAGGTAATGACTTGCTAAGCTATTCAAACTCAGTAAAATAGGTAACTATAGTAATTCTTCAAAAGCATTTAATATGTTGGGCAATTCATTACTACCTTCAAAATTCTTGATATTTTATAGCCATAGATAGATTGAAATGCTCTATATTCAGATCCTCACTCAGTTAAATTGAAGGTAGATTAGAGGTAAAACTTTAACAAACAATTTCTGGAGAATATTTTTGGTTAACACCGGCACTGACCTGGCACTTGGATAGAATTAAGAGATAAAAATCTGCAAATTTACACTGCTTAAAGACTGTATTGTCTGTCAGATATTTCTGCTAGAGTATTTTCTCTTCCTGTTTGCTTTTTCTTTATGTCATAATCTCCACTGTGCTTTTGTCCTCCCTCTTCCCAGAGTAAGATTTTTAACAATGTACATGGCAATTTATGTACCTATCCAAAATATATGAAAGCTGTCTGGAAGCAGTAGTTCTGAGAGGAATTAAGAGAAGGTGGCACTGAGGAAAGTTGGCACTGTGCCCTCTTCAAAATCTGGTCATTTATTCAGAAGTCTAAACAAAAATTGTTTGGTCCTCAGCTCTTTTGTGAAGTTTGGCTTTTTCCCAACACTTGCCTTGAAACCTTCACATAAATCATTTGGAGCTGTTCATTTAGCTACATTAGAAAACATTTGGCAGTAATGACTTCTATAAACAATGGATCAGACAGCAAAAAGAAAGATTCTGCAGAGTCTAAAGATTAGGATGAGAGAATAACTGCCACTGTCTTCCAAAACACTCACTATCTCAATACATTTGGTTTTCAGACTTCCCACATCAAGATCTCTAAAAAGGACTACGTTTCCAGGAACTTGAAACCATGACCTTTCAGAATTCTCAAAGCTGCAGCAACCATATCACAGTCTGAACTGCATGCATTCATTTTACCACTAGATATGAGCCTAATTAAGTGATGTTTAGCTTGGTTTAATTAGGCTATTTTACTGTCTGAGGGGGATTCCTAATTTATTCCTCATTCTTCAGGACTGACTACTTTATCTAGGAAGACAATTCTGAAAGAAACAAAAGCACAGATTAAAGCTGCAGCATTTTCTATGCAAGAGGTTCAAAAAGCACACACATGCACACAAGCTGTCCATGTCAAAAAGCAGTGTGAACAGTGAACACACAATTCTACCAGAGAGCAAACATCATAGTGTGTGGTGGTTACTAATCCAGCCATACATAATAGCAGCCACAGGGAAAAGCTGACACCACTGTACAGTAGGTCAAGAAGAGTTCATAAAGAATTCAGTTGGAACTCTCCTAGCTATAGCAACATGGATGTTTCAGTATGAATGAACACAGCATAAAAGTAAATATAGCATCTTAAGAATTTTGCACATTTTCAAGTCTTTATGAATGTGTAGGTGAGCTGGCTATAAAGCTGCATAAAAAACAATGCATAGTACAATGCACCTTAGAGCTAAAAAAGCTGCAAACATACAATATCCCATTTGAAATTACTGTATATCATGCACATCACAGATGAGGATAAAAGATCAAGAGAATTGGCTAAGTTATAGGCAATATTCTCAGAAGTTATAGCTAGACTTACTTTAAAGCCAGTATTTTTGTACATCAAAAAAAAAAATGTTTTTAAAAAATTAATCTGCTCTTTACTTGTTTTATGTTATCTTCTAAATGTTTTGGTGAAAAGCTTCAAGCTGAGATCTCCAGAGAACCACAGCCTCAATAACTTCTGAGGTCATGAGCAACTCTACTTCTTAATTATGAATTTCAACATACCTAGGACTCATCCAATCTGCAAGCTTCTTCCCAGCTCTGTGTAGCAATAGGTTGATCCTCTGTTGTGAAAGCGCAGTGATCCTTGATCCTCTCTCAGCTCTCTTTTCTAGGGTGAAAACCTGGAACACAAAGAAAGGAAAACATTAATATTCTATTTGTAACCGTTTTCATAAGTATTTCCTCACTTTCATGTCTGACTGTTTTCTGCATTAGGCAGCATGCCCAAAGTGTTTATTTTTCTCAGCATAGGTGATGTTTTGTGACCTCTTTCCCATCATAGGTTAAAAAAAAACTGAGGAAAAAAATAAACCTGAAAACCATCAAGCGAGAAACCTGTACAGTTTGTCAGAACTCCTCTTCGGCTTACTCTGCATGGTTTCTTTTTCCATTCTGGGTAATAGTCTTAAGGGCCTTGTCCAAGAGGTCTGAAATTAGACTAAAAGGTTCTGAACCATTCTTCTGACCTTGTACTGCAGGTAGTCAGAGATGCTGGCAAGTGGAATCTGATCTCTGAGTTCCAACTCCAAAAGCTCTCATTCTTCTTGCTCGTTCAGAAATTCATCTCACGGAGGTTTTATATGTCCTGCCTCATTATTAGCAAATCTCTACCACCCTGAAATATCAACTGTTCTCACTTTCTGGAAGTGCCTTAGGTCCTCCAGCCTCTGACAGCACACCATGTGGAGCTTTTTCTCCGTCTGTTGCCTAGTTAAGAAGTTATTGATTGCCACTTGCACTTTGTAGGGGATGGCTTTCCATTGCCCATATTTGTATTCCTTCTGTATTTTAGCTTCTGCCTCTTTTCTTCCCACTTGGTACTGTTATTTGCAACAGGTGTATGGTGTGAAGGTAAAACATACTTTGATGGACAATGCCATAGTGATCTGTTTTCACACCTCCTTACCTAAAAACCTGTACTCCAGAGTTTTTTCAACCAATTGCCAGAAAACCACCATAAATAACTCCTGCAAACCTTTTGGTTACGTTGTTGCTATTTGGTTAACACTTCCTCCTAGGTATTAGTAATTTTTTTCATCACTAGTTATCAGAATCAAATGCTTACTAACTAATCATTGCCTTTTAAAGATATTCTTCCATCTTTGGTATGAGCTTAAAGTTAGAGCAATTAAAAATTTCCTCTTGCCTTAGCGTTTAATAGAATTCTCTTTCTGGCATTTCCAGCCTACGTGATTAAGGCTGTTAAATAAAACCACTCCATATTTATCAATTTACAAACAAATGAGCTGACATCTCTTTGGATCATTAAGTTTGCTAATATATATCTATCATGATGTAAGCTGTACAATACAAATAATAAACTCAAAGCAACTACAAAAAGAAAAGGAAATGTGCAATAAGGAAACAGTGCATATTTTCCTGCAAGTGTTTTTCAAGATCAGTGACCAGCTAAGATGCTCCTCCAGGTTGCCTATGGCAAGGTTCAGGTTTACAGCATGCACAAACTTAGTCCAGAAGTGCTACAGAATACAGGTATTGCCCAAGAAATGAATGAGATGATAGAATAAGAAATTCTAGGGATACGGAACTTGGGCCATCCTTGAATATGTTTTGAAATTTTCTTCTGTTCCAGCCTGGAAATATCTACCTTTAAGATTATCTTGATCCTTTGTTAAAAACTGTCCAAAATAGCTTTGTTTAATTTAATGCTAGGTGATGAGGTGGTTTCAAATTTAAAGGTCTATTAATCTATAAGTTAAAGTGCAACCAAGGATATCAGTGAACCTTTTTTTTTTTTTTTAAAGCTTAACAATATAGGGTTCATATCTTTCAGTTTAGCTGTCTGCAGTTACATGGGAAGCAGTTAGTGCATTAACTTCCTTAAAACAGAATTTCAATGATGTTTTATTACTTTCAGCAGACACACTGAATTGATTAAATTCTCAAGCTCCAGAAATGGTTTCTGATGGCTAGTAGCTGTACACTGCAAGGAAAAAGGCTTATTAAGATTGAACTCTGAAGCAATACAAACTGATAGCAAAAAGGCTTTTGTTAATCTAGAGATTAGCTTGAGATTCTTCTCCTTTATAAAGCAAGAGTAAGCTGCTTGTACTTCTCATATTAAAAGAGCTGCTTGCCTTTCAGGCTTTGATAGCTTGACCAGTGTGCAACCGATTAGAATGCATAGTTACTTAAAGATTACACGAGAACAGAGAAACAATCATTTTATTCATTAATAAGTTCCAGGAGAAATCAACATGCTTCATTTTCATTTCTGTGTGATTACAGAGACACTGTGGAAAGACAAGTCTAAATAAAGTATAGGTTACAGACCATGACTAAACAAGTGGAAACAGGTGACCATCAACTCAAAAAGATCCACTCCATAACATATAAACAAATCAAAATGCTCAGGATCACTAGAAGACTGATCCCAGGAGAAGAGAGCAAGCTAATTGTATATATAAATTTGGCATTATTGTGTCAGACTGATTGAAGGCCCATGCATAATGGTATTCCAAAGCTACAAATGCACCATCAATCAATTATGTTTCAGAATGCTCACACACAGGCTTGTGTAAGCAGCACATTTATGTTAACTAGAATTTATATCAAATGAAAAAAGACCATTTTCTGAAGTCAGTCTAAAGCAGTGTTTCAAATTACTTTTCTCCCACATGTGATCTCCTACAATCAAACACCATCTTGTAATTTCATTTAAACAGATAAGTGGCTTTGTAGTCTTTGATATAACAAAAATCATGCAACTTTTTAAACACAGGATTGTGATACTTTTTTTTTTTCCAAATCTGTGTGGTTTTCTTTTCATTGAAAGAGCTTTCATAAGCAGTAGGTAAACAACATAAACCACATGTTTAACAACATCATGAAATACTTTATATATAATTTTTGCAGAAGTGGGTTCAGTACTTACCATATTTGCCATTACCACATTCATTTAGCTTTTCCCCAAAACACTTACACAGGGAATGGTTTTATCTTGTTTACACCTAATAGACAAAAATTAGGTGGTGAAAGACAGAAGTTCCATGAACATTCACTAGGTAAGTAATCAGTATAATGCAAAATAAAGCCAATATTTAAATGAAAGCAAAATGCAATTTAAAAAAAAAGATAGTCAACAACTATGTTTTTCCTTTTTATTAATAATTTCAAATATATAATATATATATAAAAATATAACATTCAGGTTTAGTGGCTAAGAAACTTTAAAACTTCCATGGTTCCATTTAAAGTTAAAAAAAATAACAAAACACCAAGACCAACCAAAAATATATACATTGGTAATTCTTTTTTTCTCTCCTCACATATAGACTTTGGAACAAAAATACTGTTATACTGTTCTAAATTAAAAAAAAAATAAACATGTATGAAAAGTGAATCATAACAGTTCTCTGATGTTCTGCCTGTATATTGAAGAGTAGTCCATCTAATCCCAAATTCCTAGGACTCTCATCTTTCAGAAAATTGCAAATTCAGCACCAAATCCAGACTCAAAGTTCAAATTCTTGTCCAGTCTGAAAATACTTCTAAGATACATTTTTCTACATTTAAACAGTAATTGAAACTCAAAACAGATCTCAAATCATTTATGGAGAAAAAAACCTTATTTCCATTTTAACAGGAAAAAAAACACTCAGTATATGGGGTAAGGGAATTAGAGATTTGGCTCCTAAAAGTTGAGGACATTTGATTACAATGTATAAGGAAATTCTGTTTAATATTTTCCTCAGCCTGTATTGAGACACAATTTTCTACGTCTAGTCCTAAGAGAAAGCTGACCTCAGAATTCCTTGAGTCATGCCTGCAGGACAGCTCGTAGCTGGGTCACCAAGTGGGAAGGTTGTTCTCTCAGGATTTGTGATGATGGTGGTAGAGTTGGTTTTAATCTCAAGAGCTGTGTGCAGCAACATTTCGGTATTATTTTTAACCTTCGAAGATTAAAAAACCTCATACTAAGTAGGGATAAAATAATGAGGTGGTATGTACTGGATTGACAATGAGTTAGAGAGACTCTGTATCATTTAAATTGCAGTAAGCATTGCAAAATGTTCAAAATGCACATAAAGTATTTTTAAAGGAATAAAAAGATGATGAACAAAAAGCAGATACTGGTATCAGCAGGGATTTTTTTTTTTTGTACTTCATTTAGGATAATGGGGCAGATCTGAATACCCAGAACAGATAAAAATGTCAAATGAACTGTAGCTATGCATCAGCAGAATTTCACTAAGCAGCTTTTGGATGTCAATGCTGCAGGGATATGTTAGACGTAGCAACAAGACACTATAAGTGCATTGAAACCAATAGCCTGATCAGATTCTTTTTTTTTTTTAATTTATTTAAACATTACAGGCTTCTAGGTATATATTACCAAACTATCTTGCTTTGCAAGCTATAAGTGACTACTCAGAGTTTAAAGGAGACAACTACACTTTTTCTGCGAATCTATAGGGATCTGTATAAAAAAAATCAAACCAAACCAAACAAAGATTCCTTCATAAAATCAAACTGTTGAATATAGAGACACAAATGCTTACTCACCGGAACATAAGTGCATAACAATTTTCAAACAGTATTACTATCTTGAAATAGTGTTGTTAGAATTAGCCATTATGGAGCTAAGACCCAAATAATTTAGTATGACTTTTAAAAGAAAATTATTTTTTCCATAGCAGTATGATGTATACTGGTGACTCAATTAATTAGCAGGCATTTTATAAAACCCCAGTACTAAAGAATAAAAAAATTTGCAACTTGCAGGAATGGCCATGCGTTTTTTTGCTTTATGCCTTTCTTCTGTGCAATCTTCTTCATTCCCTCATATAGCAGAAATGTACAAGCAAAGTGATCAGGCTTTTCCACCATTTTACCAGTTCAGCTCATGCTATTAAGTGAAACGATCATCTCAGGCTTTATTACAAACAAAATGCATAAAACAGGTGTACTTCATGCCTATCTATTCCTGGAAACCCTCAGAAATGCCAATAAGAAATACCAGTACCCAGTAAAAATTTGCATTCTTCCAAAAAACGAATGGATCTCAAGAGCATAGTCCTTCAAAAAGGAAAAGAAACCCTTGGAGGACTTTGGGAAAATTGGTCTATGAAAACAAAAACAAAAACCTACAAAACAACTTTTACTTTTAGTCATCACTTTTGACAAACCCACTTTTCAAGCTTTATTTTGCAAAGAAACATATTTTTAAAGATTAAAATGAGGAATTGTTCTTCCCAAAGTACTAAGACTTGCTAGATATACATGATTACAAGGGCTGGATATTTCTGTTTGGTTGAAATGAGACAAATTAAAATGTAATGGTAACAATGCCATTTTGCCCAGACCTTGCTGTTCTCTTCAAATTGAAGTGAAAGGTCAGTGATGAAAGATATCTGAAAAATTCATGAACTGGAAAGTGTTCTTGTAGTGAAACCCTTGAGAAGCCAAGAAGCAGGGAAAGTGAATTAACTCAAGAGTCTTTTGTTTGGGCTAGATCTTACTTGGTTTCTTGAGGTTTCAGATTAGAACAAGGTCATATAGATCAAGAATTTCACTGCTGATACAAAAATCTACTCACAGTACGTAAAAATATAAACTTCTCAAATTAAACAAGAGGTATTAACGAAATTTAAACAAATATAACTTGAAGCTATTATTTCAAGTGCTTTACTTGATTCTTACAGTATGATAAATGTGTGTCTCTATAGTAACTATGTAGACCAGGATATCTTTCCACACACTGTCTCATATCAAGTAATAAGAAATGTTCAAATATTACCTAAACTGTAAAATGCCAGTGGCCCCCTGAATTCTGTTACCACTTCCTAGCTGAGGCTCGAACTCAATAAAAATGTCCCAGGTAGTGGTTAATAATGAGATGTTAGGCAGTCATCCTTGAAATTGCGGGTCATTTTTGATTAATCATCTTGCAGAGGAAATAAAGGTTGGCATCTTCATAGGGAGTTTGTAGTGTAATTTGAAAATGCATAAAAAACTAAACTTGTTAGAGGTGTTACATATAACTAACAGAAAGTGACAGGGCAAAGGCAGTCCAGCTAAACTGAGACTTAACTGAATGCTGTTCAAAATTCATAATATATATATTCCATCCAGAAAAGTGAGCTAAGCTCCTCTGTAGAAACTTAGCTTAGTCTAAGTTGCTATGTTCAGATTAGGTCTAGAAACAGATTTTCTGTTGTTGTTTGTTTCTGGAACTACTAGAAGTTGCATATTTGGGGGGGGGAAAAAAAAAAGAAAAAAAGACTTTTAAAAGATGCTAGAGTTTGTTCTTCAGCGTTCTGGACTTTTTTCTCCAAAATATTTTGAGGGAAGAAAGGTTTTATGATGAAGGCACCAAATACCAGATGCCTTCCAGTCTCATTTCCTGACATTATTCATAATTACTGACTCAGATCAATATATTTCTTGGGGTAAAATATTTATTTCCTTCTACCATTCTCTCTATCAGCAAATTTATTTTTTTTTTTTTTTTGTCTCTGAGCATCTTTTTTTGCATATGAAATGTTAATCACAGTTAGCACCTGTAGGCACCACAACAGGGCCACAACAGACCAGTAGCAGATGTATCCTCAGAGATAACACAATATTCATATATTGAAGGAGACTATTGGGTTTTGGTCTCAGACACAGAAACATCAGCATTTAAGATCAATAAACAGTGAGCAAAGTTTGGCACAATTTTCTGTGGTAATGTGGCTTGTGGATATGGAAGATCAACAAATTATATTAAAGAAAATAACTTGCTTCCAGTTTTTGACTAAGAACATTATTATTTCCACTTCCAGATGAATGTAGATAAACAAAGTAATGAAATACCTTTCAGTATTGCATAGGCAAAGCATTTACAATTCAAGCAACAAAACAAAGCAAAATCATAACATTTGTTCAAAAATAACAAATTGTACTCTGCTTTCAGAGTCTAATTTTTTAAATATATATAGTTTTCTGCAGTCAGTAAGAATAGGAACATATTCTCTCTTTAAAAATTTTAAAAAGAGGGAAAAAAGGCAAAAACCTACTTCAGCCTAAGATTCTTATCTTCCACAAGACTATAAGGTGAAGGATTAGTAAAGAAGAAAGAAAAATACCAATGCTAATAATATTAGCAATACCATTCACTCTACTAAAGCCTTCTTTATTGCAGTAGGGCACTAGTATATGCAAAGAGGCAGAACATCTCTCAAATGCAAACACAGCTGACACATTTAATAGAAATTATCTGGTTATCCCAAGCTCTTAGCAAGAGTGCAAACTCTTTCAAATGTTATGTTCCCTTTTTGTTCTGAAGGATCTGAACACATGAGCCTGTGGGGTCCTTCTACATTGCCTGTAGGTGCTCTATGGTGAAGGCATGCTTTTCAGCATCCACCCTTGCCTTTGTCACTTGTTGGCTGTATCCAATCTGAATGCTTGGATGAAAGGCCCATATGCACCATGCCCTTCAAGACAGGGAAACCACAATGCATTCATGCTACCAACCCTACTCAGGAAATCAGGACTGAAAACTGAACCACGAATAGACAATCAGGGATTGGGAATGAAACATACATCTAATAAATTTAAATGACCTTAAATGCTTAAGAACCCTTGGCAAGAGAGAGACATTGTGCTACTGACTAAGAATCTGTCCTTTTAAACCTCCATATGTTTAACCATGGCTAAGAAACAGTCACGAACAAGATTTAAACAAATCTGCAAGTACAAGCTGTGACAGACCATAAAAGATAATTACTAGTATTTGGCAGATTAATTTTAGCTGTCGTCAGTCTGTGCCTATGGTATATTTTATAGAATTAATCTTTCATAGAGTTTCATGTCTGTACAGTATTATCAGCATATGTCACTGAAGTTAAACTCCCTCAGTGAATAGCACAAGTCCTGCCAGTGCTGGAGGTAATACAATCAAGTCCATTGTATCTGTTCAAGAGGCCAAATATAGACAACAAGATGACTTTTTGTAGATAATATTTCAAAAGGGTTTGTATTCTGTTCTTTACCTTATTTCTTGTAGTAGACAAGACTTCTAAATGAGGCTGCTGCATAACAGTGAAGCTCTAAATTGTCATCCCTTCAGCAGGCTGCATGGGTACACTGTAATGGATATATATATATGGGGATATCAGAAAAGAAAACTATCATCTTTACACTGTTTAAGAATTTGGTAAATCTAAAAGACTGGATTTTAACATTCACATATACCTATTCCAATGTTTTGCATCCTATGAAGAAATAATTTGAAACGTATTCAGAAAATGCATTTGAATTTAAATTCCATGCTCACTGTTTCCTTAATACACAATATCCCATAGATGATAACTGGAGATTTGCAAGTGTATTGCCTCATATAGTTAGTACACCTCTGTTTATAACATGTCACAAAACAGATATTTAAAAAGACCTATTACTTTAGGAAAAAAAAGTGGCTGGTGATAACTCAAAGAAGATTACATGTGACTGATTTTTTTTTTTACTTTACGATTTCTAACTGATTCAGCTATCTCTAGTCCATCTTAGCTGAATAATACAATTTAAATATTTCAGGTAGTTTTCTTTAACAGGCTCTTAGACTTAATGTTTCTGCCTTGCTTCAGGACAACATCTTTTAATTCCTTTAAATTATCAGTGATGTCTCCAGCATTTTCACTGAACATGGATTGATTTCAATTAACTTTCTCACACTTTAGCATAAAAGCAGTCTTATTCAATTTGCTCTAATTAGATCACACAACCTCTTGAAGCTAAAGCAATGACAGTCATTAAAAGGTTGTAAAAAGAAGGAGAGAACAAGAGAACAAGAGAGTGGGAGTGAGAATCAAGGTTGTTTACTACATTGTTAGTCCTTTTTTAATTTTGAAGCTGCAAGGAGAGCCTGTCCCTGTGACCATATGAAGGATTTAAAGTCAAATCCAGAATTTAGGACTTGTGGAATTTATAGGACCAAATTTTGTGTCTAAAATCAGGATATTTATTTTCCTTCTATTGTACTGACAAAGATCAAGCTTTGCACAGCTGCCAATAATTCATCTGCAGCAGTTACCTGCATAAATCACTGTTTACCCATCTTTCGGGGAAGGATATTAGTAACTAATGGATACATAAAGAAGATAGAACTCAGAAAATTATAATGATATGTGGCTGTAATCTTCCTGCAGTTTATATTGCCTTGGAAATTTTATTTTACTTTTATTGGAGGCTACACCTAAAACAGGACTGTCAAAAGACAGATTATCCCTACACAAAAACTTTCGCTGGTTGCTGAAGTCAACAAACACAAGGCAGAAAATGGCATGCTGGCTGAAGGCCAGCTGCTCTGAAAAGGGACATAACAGGAATTTCAGAAACATTCTTTTAATGAAAAAAACCAAACAAGTCTGACAGCCTTGTTTCCCTTTTTGACAGGGAAAAAAAAAGACGACGAAACAACAGCTTCTAGGAAATGGGTCTAAAAGATCATGAGCTTGCACAGAGTCATTAAGCCTGATACTCCAATATCAACAGAATTATGTAAAAATTGCTCGTGTACAAACATCCTCAAGAACAGTCACTGCTTTTCTCTCGCATTTCAAAATCTGCGCACACTCCAGAACCTAACTACACATCTACTTCAAATACAAAAGGCCAAAAGCTGCAGAAAAAGAAAAGGAGAAAGCAAGACAAGATAGAAACACCCTCAGTGTCCTCTCAGCATTCCGTAATCCTAGAAAAATACTCATACATGCAGAAGATGAGTTTGTTTATTTTCTGGAGAGACTAAAAATCTGCAGCATTTCTCCCTGACTTCAGCACTGTCCAGGTACATGCTGTTCCACGCTGCTGTTCATTATGCAAATACTTATACAAGAGCCAGGAAACTATAGTTAGCTAGTTTATAGAAAGACAGAAATTTAATCCCTTTAACCATAGAAGTCTGGGTCAAGCATCTTCTAAGACTCAAGTAGTATAATATGCTTTGTGCTCAAAGCTGTGACCCTTTTCTGTACTCCTCATATATGAGAACTCACCCAACGAGCCAGGAGCTCTCAAATTAGCTTGCGTTCATCTTTTGTAGAAAAGCCATGTAACTTTCACAACAGCTCTGCTTAATTAAATACTGTAATATTGCAAAGCTATTGAGGTGTAAATCCTAGTTCCACTGAAATAATATGAAATATTTACTACATTCATCTGTATCTAGAGTTCATAAAACCCAAACTCTTACACTCTCAGTCACAGGCAAAGGCAGCTAAAGCTCCATTTATCAATTTACCAGTGTGAATGAATTAAACAAGCCCAGATTACACATTAATACATTTGAGTATGTAAGAACAAATATTTACCCATTATTTAGCCATAATAGCCTGTTGCCAAATTCACTTTTTCCAGTAAAGGCCTTCCCCAGCGAATTCCCCAGCACTGGCACCTTGCAAACCTGCCAGAACAACGAAGTTATGGACCACTAATTAGCAAAGCAGCTCTGCCAGGCTCTGATATTTCAAGGGGATTCAGAATTGCTTGTGACTTTTTTCTAGATCACACAGATTCCATCCGCACAACTGTCGATCACATGTGGACTGCAAACTGAAGGCTAGCATAAAAAAGTTAGATGGGCAGCATTTTACATGTAAACACAAGAGATTTTAAAGGATTTCAAATACACATTAAAATTAAATGGCACTTCCTCTGTCTCTGTTTAAAGAGGTACAAGAGCTGAAAGAATACACATAGCAGGTGCCATCAGTACCACAAAAAGTGTATCAGTAGGAAAAAAAGGAATGTAGTTCTTTCATTAAATCTTAAGTATCAAGAGTTAAGCTAACATATATCAGATTTCTCAAGCTACTCTTGCAAACTTAATAAGCTGTGTGATCCCCTGCATACTTGCAAGAAAAGATAGCACTATCAATATTACAACATGAATAAATTCAATAAAATCAATTCACCAGGGAAATTCAGGCACATAGTGATTGTTGCTTCCTAACCTTCAGATATATTTAGCTAGCTCTTTTTGAAAGATGTAGTATTTATCCCTAAAAATTTCAGTGTTTAAGAATGTAGAAAGAATGATCATTTCAGAATGAAGTGGAATTAGGAATTTCCTAAGTCAACAACATTCATATTTCCCTCTTAATGTTCCACAGTTGTTTAATCTCTTGCTCTTTAACTCTCTCAAACACACAATATCGTCCTTCACAGAAAAAAAAAAAAAACAAAAAAAACCAAAAAAACTAACCTACAGTTTCTCAGTCCATTTAGGACAATTCCCAACAATATATTCATGGATTTTTATTTTATATAGTAATTTGATTGCTTCCTTCAGATCACCAAATTAAGCTTGGCATGTGAGAATAACCTGGGCATATTAGTGTTTGTATCTCACTGGCTTGTAAAGTAGTTTCAATGGACAGCATATGTTCAAACAACTGCCGAGTCCCAAAAGATTTTATAGCCTGAGTTACAATAAAACACTGCAGAGTGGATTAAACAGTGACCTAATCAGGAAATTGGGAAGCATACCACTATAGTGAAATGAGTTTCTATGGAGAGAGCTTTAGCTGTCATTTCAACCGCCTAACTGTTGTCAGCTGGAAGTCTCTGTTAGATGGATTTATTTGTGGTACACGATGTAGTTCTGCAATAATTCTCGAGGAGAAAAAGTCCTCCCCTACTTCAAGAAGCCCTTAGCCCACCTGCAGGTTAGAAAAGACAGAAAATTATTTGGCTGTTTTCTTTGTCTTGTCCTTTGCACTTCATTAACACTCTCCAGAGCACATTTTGACACATACAATTGATTAATTAGCTTCAAAATATTTCAGCTACGTTATGATACTTACTTAAGAAACATGGAAGCTCATAGCTGCAGAGGACTGGATACTTACCCATTTTGTACACCACATACTCAATTCCATTGCATTCAGAAGCCCAAAAGAACTTCCTGTGTTTAGAGTATGTTTTGGGGTGAGGGCAGGAGACTGTAAGATGTCAATATAAAAGTGTAAAGATATTATTCAGTGTGTTCTCTATGCTTTTTACTTGGCTGGGTTGGGTACATGTATTTGTGATACTGATTATCTTTTAATTACATTCAGTGGCAATCAAAATGAACTGACTTATCTAGTGATCACATAACAGGATAGCACAGGACAATTAATTTGGTTTCAAAGCTACTACTGTGTCAAACTGTGCATACCCGACCAATGTGCCTAGCTTTTATTATGATCTTAATTACAGCATAAAGTCATACTTTTTCCCTGAGTCTGAATCTAAGATGTGATTTAGTCCTTATGCAAGGTGTATTAAAAAAAAAAATCTTACCCACTGAATCCAGTATCATAATTCATACCAACTTCTGTGTAAACAAGGTTTTGACTTTTCTGTTAACAAAGCATGCCCAAGTGAGATGGCTAATGTCTGCTTTCTCTCACTGAACAGATGCGACATAGGCAGATGCAGTTTAACTGAAACAGGCCTATTTCAATGAGGATAGACTCCTAGCAAATAGAGCTTGTTTTCCCTCTGTCCATTAATTCCTTATCTTTGCATCTGGGG
>NW_008610302.1:0-15103 GCF_000691845.1 Merops nubicus | reverse complement strand
TTTCATCCCTTGGTTCGTGACACCAGTGTTCATAGACAGCTACAGACATAAAGAGACCCATAAAGTGCTTTGGGATCTTTCCAGAGTGAAGATCCTTTAGGGTCTGCTCTGCTGAAAGAGCAACCTCCACCAGGGTAAGCCTCCCCATGCACTCAGCTGCAATGGGAGAGAGCAACTGGTGCACACTCACATTTGCAGATGGGGATTGGTCTTATGGGTTATGGCAATAATTTGGTCTTGCTATGTCAAATCTGGTTGTAAATATTGAGATACAGAGATGAGATGAACCTGCTGTTTTTCTGACCAGATTCTAGCAAGGGGAAATGTATCCTTTGCTATTCTTCATAACCCTTCTCATTCAGGCTGAGAAAGACCAGTTTAAAGCTGCTCTGTTTATCAAAATTTCAGACAATAAAACCCACTATTGCATTCATTTTCTTGACTTTTGTACATACCTAGTGAAAGCAACCACAAAGTAATTGAGCAGAAAGGCAACTTCATAATGAAAGGGAGAAAAGGAAGATTTCCTGGGAAAAAAATAAAATTTAAACATTGTTTGAGGCAGAATATTATTTCTTTATCAATGTTTTCTTTAGACTGAGGATTTATATGCATTCCTTGTGAATAAAGGGTATGGCATAATCAAGTAGTTACCAAAGAGTCTCAGAAGAGCATGATTATGATGTCCTCACATCTTAATTACATTATACACTGTCAGAGACTACATGTATGGGTACCACTGTAAGGGTTTCTGTGGCAAGGTTTTGGCAGTGGGGGAGTGACAGAGGTGGCTTCTGTGAGAAGCTGCTAGAAATACCCCTATGCCAATAGAGCTAGTGCCAGCTTGTCCCAAGACGGACCCACGACTGGCCAAGGCTGAGTCCACCAGTGACGGTGGTAACACCCCTTTGATAATATATTTTAAAATGGGAAGACACCTGCTGCAAACCAACAGGGGTGGAGAGAAGAGTAAGAATATGTGCGAGAAAACTGCAGACACTAAGATCAGTGCAGAAGGAGGCAGAGGAGGTGCTCCAAGCACTGGAGCAGATGTTCATCTGCAGCCCATCGTAAAGGCCATGGTGAGGCAGGGTCTCCCACTACAGCCTGTGGAGGTCAATAGTGTAGCAGATATTCACTTGCAGCCCATGGAGGACCCTATGCTGGAGCAGGTGGACATGAAGGAGGACCCTATGCTGCACATGAAGGAGGCTGTGACGCCATGGAAACCCACACTGGAGCAGGCTCCTGGCAGGACCTGTGAACCTGCAGAGAGAAAGGAGCTCACGTTGGAGCAGGTTTGCTGGTGGGGCTCCATGACAGACTCACACTGGAACAGTCTGTTCCTGAAGGACAAACCCCTGTAGGAGGGATCCATGCTGGGGCAGTGTGTAAAGAACTGCACCTCATGGGAAGGACTCATATTGGACCTAGGTTTGGGGTAGAACAGAGCTGGTTCTGTTCAAATATATTAACCTGTCAGCTAAAGCTCTTCTAATTAACTGCCTTGTCTGAACTTAGCAGCAAACAGCCTGCTTTTAGCAGTGATGAGACTTCATGTTTGGAGTTACTGCCAGGGATTGGTGTGCAGACCAAGGCCACTGCTGAGCTTGGATCCCACAGGGAGGGGGCAGAGAGCACCCCACACCTGCGGGGAGGAGCGGGCAGGAGAACTGACCCCAGGATTCACTAGTGGGGTGTTCCGTCCCACAGCTGGCACAGCCAGTGAAGCTGAAGGGTCAGGAGGGGCAGCAAGTCCTTCTGTCGCCCCTGCCATCTCTCTTCTGCTTCTTCCTCACTTCAGCTGCCTCTGCAATGGCCAGCACCTGAGGAAGACTTCATCCATCCTGCCTTTGATCCCAAGCCCTGTGTTCTTGAACTGAGTTCCAGAATCCAGCTCCTGTACCCAGTCACCTTCCGTGACAGAGTCCAGCCTGGGACCTTTTCCTGGGGGTTCCTCCCCAGCTGGGGGTGACAGTGACGTATTGCCATCAGGGGGAGCTGGGTTTGATACCGGTTTTGTTTATACTTGTGCATATTCCATTTTATTATTACAATCATTATTTAGTGGTAGTATTAAAGCTGTTTCCTTTTCTAATCGATATGTCTCTCGCCCTTATTCCTTTTCCCTTTCAGGTTTTGGGGGAAGGGGGTTAACAGAGAGCATCTGTTACGGTTCCGAGGGCGGCCTGAACCCCAAACCATGGCAGAGAAGTATGTGGAGAACTGTCTCACTTGAGAGGGACCCCACAATGAGGCAGGGGAAGAGTGTGAGAAGTCCTTCCCCTGAGGAGGAAGGAGCAGAAGAGACAATGTGTGATGAACAGACCACAACCCCAATTTCCTGTCCCCCTGTGCTAGCAAGAGGGACAGGCAGAGAATTTTGAAATAAAGTTAAGCCCAGCAAGAAAGCTGGTGTAGGGGGAAGGTGTTTTAAGATTTAGATTTTATTCCTTATTTCCTTACTTTGATTTGATTAGTAGTAAATTAAATCAGTTTCCCTGAGTCAAGTCTAGTTTGCTCATGATGGTAATTGCTGAGTGATCTCTCCCTGTCCTGATTTCCACCCATGAGCCTTTCATTATGTTTTCTCTCACTTGTCCAGCTGAAGAGTGAAGTGAGTGAGTAGTTTTGGTGGGCATCTGACATCCAGCCAGGGTCAATCCATCACAACTACTTAGACAATAGACCTTTTAAAAGCACATTCAGGGATAAACAACTGTAAAATGTAGCTTTAAATGAAAAAGTATCTCCCTAATATGGAATTATGAAATTAATCTTCTCTGGTTAGCAAGGGAATGCATGAAGAGTCTGCACTTTATCCAGAGTAGGAAGTCCTAAAGTAACTGAACTAAAATTTTCACGTATCAGCAATTTTTTTGAGGTAACGAAAATCCAACTGTCATATTGTCATAAAATTGGCTTACATTTCCTACAAAAAATGGTGTGAATATATGTGATGGGGTTAATGATTTGGTCCATATGTTCTAAACTATATCATGCTATCAGCAATACAATGCAATTAGTAATAAAAAATGGCCATATTGATTTCACATAGTTTATTTATTATATATTAAAAAAAAGTCATGTACTCCATAAAAATGCTAGAACAAAAAGGAAAACAAAACGCAAAGAAAGTACAGCTCCATGAAGGACTGGGATAACTTCAACAAGACAGAAATAGACCTATTTTTGGTTATCTTCATAAAATAACTTAATTGTGACTGAATGGTTAACAGTATAAACTACATTGAGAAAGAACAAAAAATACAGCAAGGAAAGAATGCTTAATGAAATTTAATCAGCTTTGTCATGTGTGCTTATAATCAGACAGAAGGACTGGAAAATTCCATGTAACAGCTCTAAATCACTAATGGTAATCTCCTAGATATTATGCAAGATGCATAGTGTCTTAGAACATTGGAGAAGAGAGTTAAACATACTTAAATCAGATTTAACAATAAATTTAATTAGGTTTAAGAGGGGAAAACTGTGGATCACATAATTCAGTAAAAAGATCATGAGAAGTAACATTGAATTTTGACAGATATGAAGAAATGTTCCTTTAATACCTGCTTTGCTAATGGTCTTATTTTTCAGCAGCTACCAGAAAGTCATTAAGCTCATTATACACTGTATGCTTGCACAGCAAGAACAAGATTTAAATGTACCAGTATTGCTCAATTCAAGAAAGCATTTTACTGAAGTCAAAATCCTGACAATCCTCTTATCTTCCATCTAACTCTGAGATTTGGCAGGTGCATTTAACAACCAGCAATGATCTCATCTTGAGCAGGAGTGGAGGAAATATTTCAGACCAAAAAATTCTTTTTATTTGATAGGACCATCTAATTTATATATTCCCTTTCAATCACTGCAAGCTCGTATACTCCAAAACATGGTTTGAGTAATATATTCTGTTGAATGAGAGGTACATTTACACATTTGACACAGGAAGCCACTGGATCATTATCAGGCCCTCACTTCTTGAAGTGCTTGGTATCAGACCAGCCTGATTCCATGAACCATTATTAGGGACAGCTGCCATTAAAATATTTTTAGGCCTTGCCTAAACATACTCCACATTAACACCTCAATTCTTTACATTGCCATTTTATTATTCTATCCATAAAATCATATATGGTCTTCCATGTTTAAGTTTCATCTCTTATTTCTGCTCTAAAAACTAGAAAGACTCTTACTATCTGTGCCTTTTAGGAAAGTCTTTTCTTTCTGTAACAACAACAACAAAAAAAGTCAATAGAAGACTTTTCAAATGTAAATAATGTCAAACCTGCTAATTTTTCTCATTTAAAGGAACACCATAATCCCAGAAAGATGCAGAAGAATTACATCACCTCTGAGGAGACACTGGAAGGACTTAAACCACAGGAGAGAAGGCTGGAGTAGGATATGATAACAGTCTGCAAATATGTAAAATGTTGCCACATGAAGGAAGGTCGTAGGTTATCCTACATATCAGCCTGGAGAAGGACAATGCAGGAAAAGAAACCACGGAATCAAATTTAGCAAGGGAAAATTAGGTACCAGGCAAAAACTCCTTAGTAGTATAATTGTGTATTTGGACAGATCATTTAGTGCGAGACTTAGCTGGTGTTAGTAACTTAGTAATGTTAGTGCTGTTCAATACAAGCAAGTCTTGGGCACTGATGGTCACTGGGGACAAGGCTGATGACAGACAAGTGACTACCACTGAGAAGTTGTCACAGGAGGCCTGTCAAATTCATTGGCCTCTCAGCTGTTTTAACAGTTGTATGAAGCACTAATGTTGTTCCAGTTCAGGGAGAGGGTGAAGAAAACATCTGTAGTTCCTCAGTCTAATCATATAACCAAAGGGACCCAGGCTTTATTTAAAAAGCAAGCATATTTGCTGAAAAAAAACTCAATCACTCTTTACAATACAAGCAAGAGAAAAGTGAAGGCTGCAGGAGAGATTTCAGGCGGAGCTTCACCAAAGGTCTCAGTCAGTTCCCCCAGGACCTGCGATGGTGTCTCTATGTCCTGTGCCCAGCTGGGCAGGGCCACCTTCACCCCTGGAGCTGGCACTGGGTCTGCCTGCTTCTCTACGGAGCTGTTTCAGCACACTAAGACAACAGAGATGTAGTCCTTCTTCTTCTTAATATGCCAGAGCAGCCCATAACTTTGAACTAGACCCTGAGCAGGTGGGAGTTGGGGGTGAAGGTTGAAAAGCTCTGGCATGAAGCTCAGATCTCTAGGTCCATCATGCAACACCAAGCTTGGACTCACAACGGATGATGAGACCTAGCTAAGCTTTCCTTGGAGAGAAGCAGCAGCTGACTGTTTGAAATTTTCACCTGATGGATGTCTGGTCTGAGTGAGCACCAGGAGCTCAGGAGGCCACAGCCCTTGTTTCCAATGATGAGGCCACAGGTGCCACATTTGAGGGAGGAAAAGTCTCCATCTGAGAGTCTGCACCAGAGAATGCATGTCACAGCTGCACAAGTTACCTAGGCCCTGATGACCCAAGAGCATTTGAACCTCAATATTTTGGCTGAGATGCAACAGACCAATGTGTGCTCTTCTGATTTACAGATACACTCATCAACCTTTTGTACTACCCTTTAATTGTTTCTTATTAACTGAGCCTCAGTAATTATTTGGAATAATCAACATACATCTTTGGACTATTGTTTAAATAATGGATTGTTTAAGAAAAAAAGGCATATTTCCTGGATAACAGTATATAGTTATAAAAATAACTGGGAAAATGCCTGTTCTTTATATTATCTCTATGATGAGTCATTGTTTTCTTCCTTTGTTTTATCACTGTTTATTTCCTTATTAAGAAAAAAAACCAAACACATACACACACAGACACACACACAAAAAACCAACTACATATACCACTTTCCAGAAAGAAACACTTCAAATTATTTTCCATGGGATAATATTCAAGGAATATTCAAGGAGCTTCAAGGAGCATCTGGATGATGGTTATATAGTTTAGTGTTTGCTAGTCTTGTGAGGATTTGAACTTCATGATCCTTATACGTCCATTCCAACTCAAGATCTACGATTCTATAAGAATTTTCTACACCTTTTTAATCCCTTCCCTTATGTTAACTCCCAACCATATCTAAATGCAACACTTGACATAATATTCAAGAGAAGCATATTGAAGTAGAAACATTGGTGCAAAATATATTTTACAGTGTTTGCAAACCTACCTGTGGATCGGTGAGGTCCAGAACATGATTTTAAATATCAAGGGTGTGTGAAAAACACTACACCTGAAAAATGTCCTAGTGCCAGCTCCCCAACACCAATTCATGGGTTATCTACCTGTCAGTCTCTGTGAGGCTAGGCAGTATGTAGTAACTGAAGTTTCTTTACATCAGCTGGCAGGGAAGACACCGTAGTTCCTCCCCTCCTCCCACACCTTCCCAACTACAATTATATCAAACCTATTTTCTGAAAGAGAAAGGACTTTTCAAATTTAATAATACAGAATGTGATAGAGCAGCCATTCACATGGATTTCCATTACCAAATGAGAAATCTGCAGGGCTTGGTTTCTTTTTCTCCTGAGGGAGCTGAGACCAGGGCTCCAGGTCTGCTTTAGCCCAGCCACCAGCCACGGGCATGCAGTTAGACCAGCTTCCCTCTAGCCACTTCTCTCTCTGACTTACCTACTTTTTGCTGCATGGACATGAAAAGAGGGGTTGGAGAATCTCCTCACCTAAGGTAAGCCAGGCATCACATTTAGGAAATTTTGAAGGGCTTACATTCAACTCCTTCTACCCACTGCTGGCCTTGTTCAAATGTTACAAAAAAATGTTACAAATTTGACTGTTAGAAACAAGACAAGCAGTAATCTACAGCTCAGAGCACAAAATTCCGAAAGTATCTAAGGTTTCTTGTTGAGTTCTGCCTTCTCAGGGAATGGGTAAACACCCAGCATAAATGTACCAAGCTGTTTTCTGGGGATATATATGCCAAGCAAAATGTAGAAAGAAGGAGAAGCACCCAATATACTGCTTAGTTCTCTGCTAAACATTCATCTAAGTAGTAACATCATTCATTAAAGTATACTTTCGCAGATGATGTTCATACCACTGCATGTACACTGCTCTTAACTTAGCTGAATTTCCATATTTATGAAGCCAATGTGCATTTAAAATTAGGTTGGACTCCTGCCCACATTTTTAGTAATCTCACTTTTTTTCTTGGCAGCATCACAGTCTATGAAACTTAAATGTCTTCTGGAAAGCTTCAGTGAGGAATACATTTTCCTTGTTATCTTACATGAGGCAGTGTCACTGCATTCATAAGTTTAATTCTCCATAACAGAACATATGCAGGCACTGTTTAAAGAATGTTCTTCATTTCAGTAACATTTTGTCAGACTTCTTTAGGAAGCATGTAAACAATGCAAGATGAGCAAATATTTCCAAGATCATTTCCTATACCATGAATATTGTTAAGTTCTGCCTAACTTTGCATAAAACAACAGTATGCATTAACAGTCAAAAATTAACATGATGTTTGGGCTGCAGGACAACCCCATCCATTATTTTCATCTACTATATATAGATTTTTTTAAAAAAATATATAAGATTAACTTGTCAATCTTAACACTTAAGAGGCTGACCAAAGTACTTTGAGAGATTTACTGTTCTCAGTAAACACTGATGAAAGCTAGACAGGGTTTGAGCATGTCAGAAAACAACAAGCAGTATGATCCAACTAAACAGTGTTCATGAAGAGCAGAGTGTCCTATCCTGTGAATGAATGTAAGCACGTGTCCTTCGCACATGCCAGTGAGCTCTCCCCCAAAAGGATTTCTATGTCCAGTTTGGCACATCCAGCATTCGAGAGACTGTTCCCATGAAACAGTTTGAACACAGCCACCACCAGCCTGTTCTGGATCAACCAAGAGCTTATTGTTAGCGTAGGTGTGGACTGCTCCAGCCCAGCTGTCTTGAGGAGCTGGTGACATTGTAAATCACACCAACATTATTAGTATAG
This sequence comes from Merops nubicus, assembly GCF_000691845.1. Classification (NCBI taxonomy): domain Eukaryota; kingdom Metazoa; phylum Chordata; class Aves; order Coraciiformes; family Meropidae; genus Merops; species Merops nubicus. The sequence goes on along the minus strand of NW_008610302.1, from coordinate 7,094 downwards.
AAGCTTTGACTATGTTGCCCAGGGGAGGAGTGAAATCATCATCATTATTGGAAATTTTATGAGAGGTTGTACCTGTCAGACGCTCCCCTGTGCAAGACCTTTTCTGTTCCATATTTCTATCATGTATATCTAGAAGATTCCTGTTTGCAGGATATATGAAATTCTAAAATCTTTAACATCTAAATTATGCCTCACCTTCTCTTTCTTACTTCAGCATTAGAAGAAAGAAACTTCATTCACATTTTTTTTTTCCATTGGCATCCAGAACAAAAGATAACGTGTTTATTCAAGCATGATTGAAATCCCTCCTAAATTCAAATTTAGATATTTTTGAAGCTTACAAATCTGAAGTGATACATTGTTTCACAGTACAGCTAATGTGACATGGAAGTGACACATCCCACTTTGAGAACACAATGTGTCTGTCATGTACTGAATCTTTATATACTGTTTTTATGAGACTGAAGTAAAATATAATTTTATTAGCTAAGACCTTACATTTCCAGCATCACACAGATTTTCACAGATGCTGTGTGTTTTATAACTCTTATTTTTTAAGTACCTTGCTGAACTTCATGTTTTGAGTATCTCTGAGTGATACTGCTCCTGTGTACAGACTAGACTGGCTGGATAATTGCTTCACCTCACATGCAACATCAGGACCTACTTTTCCTCACATGCCAGGTGAAGCACCCTCTGAGTTTTTCTGTCTTCTGTCACCTCTGCCTCTTTGCACAGGCAGGAATGTGTTTTGCCAATTACATGGCCCAGCATAAAAGATATGGCCATCAGCAGAAAACAGACTTTACTATCCAATTCCAATGAATACAGGAAAAATATGATATGGTTAACAACAGAGGGAACAAACAGATCAGCGTAACTACTCATAGTAGAAAATGTAACTGAGGAATGAGTAAGCCAAGCCAGGGATCCATTAAAGAAAGAAGGAGCAAGCCAAACCAAAAGTCCAATCACAATCATGCAAAAGTCACTATAGTAATAGCCAAAGAGAGGCATGCATTACTTTTGTCCTGTCCACTGATGCTGGGAACTCTGGTTGCTGTGGACAGTCAGGGAGCCCTTCCTGAAACCATACATAATGCACCCACCCAGGAGTAAGTTTCCCAACTCCACTGCAAGCAATATCAGCTCTTACGCTATTAACTTCAAAGGCAGGACACCTGATGTTAACTTCCTGATTGGTTTTCACCAGCTGGTGAAAGGTTGGCCAGGCTTTGAGAGAAAACCAAGAGGAAGATTTCTCCTGCTGTTGAAGAATCCTCTGCCTGGTTGTGACAATCATCCGTATATCAACTTTGATTCATGGCTCAGGGTTTAGACCCCAGCACTTCAGAATGATATGAAGGAAGAGACTGGATCCATGTGTGCTCCTCCATGGCAATTTGCTTTTACAGACACTAGCAACTAATAGGTCCTCACTGAGCATCCCTGCACATCAGTGTCATCACAAAGAGATTGAGTAAAACAGGGAATAAGGAAGAAACATGCAGGGGTTAGGATACTAACAGGAAGCATAGGACTGAGAGATAGTCTTAGGAGGACATCTGATACTGGGAGACAGAAGATAGGTGACCAAAGGATGAAGAATAACATGTACCCAAAACTACTCAGAAATATGAAAAGGAAGAAAATATTACTTTCAACTCCTACATCCTTACTTTCTTTTCTTAGTTGATTTCTTTGGTTTGTTTAATCGTTGTTTGGTTGTTTTGGTTTTTTTTTTTCACACTGACACTATAATTCATTCCCTGAGGACATGGGAGGCAAATTGCTTGGAGCCTCACATCCATTTTGTACCCTGATTTGAGATACCAGCTGCAACTTTTACATTTACTGGAAGCAGTCATCTAATTGACCACAAGAGTTGACTATGTGAGAGCATCAACCAAGCTTTCCAATGGGTTAATGGTGTGGTAATCGTAGCCACAGGAAAAGATCCAAGGGAAGTATCTGACTCAAGACATTGTCCAAAGAAAGTACCGGTGAACTACAATGAATAAAGTCACATGCACTTTGAAACTAATATTCTTCTATAAGCAGGCCTCTCAGATGCTAAATGAAAAAAAAAAGTCTTTATTAAACCATTGGTAGAAACTATGGATTTAACAACAGTGCGTAAAAGGGTAACACTGTATTTGTGGTATTCTGTTGATGAGCCCTGCACTCACCCATGCCCTGGACTGTCTGGCTGCAATGCCAGGCACAGCTTCACTGCAAAGCTGCTCTGAGCAAAACATCATGCAGCAGATTGGGGAATAAAGCCTTGCACATCTGCAGTCTTGGTAAGGACTCCACTCAGTGGTAAATAAAAGATGATGCAGCTCTGAAGGGTGGCAGCATGTGTGGAAAGCTGCTTGTGGTCCACAAGCTGGCCTGGCATCACCTCACCCCTGTCTGCAAACCAAAGCCTCGTGCCCAGGCTGATCTGCTTTAAACAGTGAGAAAGAGGCCAGAGAGCCACGTGAGCCATGCCTCGTGGCCGCCCTGCGCCTGGAGGGACTGCGCCTGTCTGCACCTGCTCTCCTCAGCAGACTCAGCTACAGCAAAGCCACTCACTTACTAATCAAGAGCAGACCATGACTTAAAAGGACAGGTAACATCCCTTGAAACAGTTAAAATCATAAGAATATTTTAAGGCATAGAGTAAGGCATTACTTTCTTTCACTACAGGCTCCCTTTGGTACAGTCTATGTCACTGCAATGTGCAGGGCTGGCAGGAACAGTGAGTGACATCGGATCACTCCTGGACAGGGATGAGGACAGCAGAGAGGATAAACCACAGTTCTTGATCTGGTAGCACCTGCTTAGACACTGCAAAAATTATGTTGATGGAGGATGTTTGTGGCATCTGTGCTTTAATCTCAAGTTAGTGGAAAGGTTAAGCATAATGTGGATGCTAGCACTGCCCATGTGGCCATCAGCTATGAGGTCAGGAGAACCATGCTTATAACTTAGCAAAAATATATTTTGCAGAGGGTTTTAAACCCGCTGGTTTTGCCCGGGAAGAAAACACCCCCAGCGGGACCCCCGTATTACCTCCAGGGCGGTCGACAGCGAAGAGGAGGACAGTGGCGAGTAAAGGAGGGATGGGCAATGATCGCTTTCTTCCAAAATAAAAGGTTTTAATAACATGAAAATAATGAACAAAAACACCTGAGGCAGGCACTGAAACAGCACCCACCCCAGGGGAGAAGCAAACGTGCATGTGGCCTTGGGGCCAGGGGTTTTTAACAGGTTGGTAGGTGGGTTTACAAAGGCATTGTCCTGTAAGGATACCTGGATGGGTTACCGACAGGTCAGGGGTCCAATGGGTGTTAGGGGATTGGTCTTGTGGTGGCTAAGCCAACCACAACCTGGGAAAGGTGGAAAATTCTGGATGTGAGCCCCTGTCTGGGGACAAAGAGGCAACAGAAACCTCTGTCTCCAGGAGGCGCACTGCAACACATGCTTCTTCCTGCAGTGTTGGCCATGCCTCTTCCCTACCTCTGCCACATTTTCCTCTCGCTTTCTTTACATTTTACAACAGCACAGGCTTTAGCTCACCAAAAGTGTATAACCCTGTAGACCATCCTACATGCGTAATCCACTACTGACCACTGGAAGAGACCTCTGGAGGTCATTTGGTTGAACCCTTTGCTCAAAGCAGGGACTCAAAGACATACACCATTTCAAAGGTTGTTCAGGACCTTTTCCAGCTGAGCTTACAATATTTCCACAATGACAAATGACATTTACATAGAAAAACTTATCTAGGTTGACATACTGTGTTAGAACAGTCAGAAACTGTTTACAGAATTCACTCTGAATGACATTTTAATTGTTTGGGCTATCAAACATCATGTGAGTAATTGAGAAAAAAAAAAAACACCTTATGAATATTTGGAGTGAGTTATGATAAAATATTAACTTCTGGAACAGAAATTATTCTGATATTCAGTGCAATCTCAGTCAAATTATAAAAGTGCAAAAAAAGCAATGGAAAATAGTTAAGAAAGACAATTAATAGGACGTACTTGTCTCATGTGCTTCTTTAGCTGACTACAAATAGCTTTCATGCAAAATTTAAGGATTTCCTTCCTTTTTATCTTATTTCTAGCTTCCTCATTTATTTAAAATCCCTTCCTTATTTTGTAGGAATTTTTTATATCATTAAATTTCACATCTTCAGTAAAGCAATTATAATGTAGCCAGTTTTTAGTGACATAATCAATTCCTTTTTGATTTTTAATCTAACTAAGAATGATCAGCTGTTATGTGCACTAAATGTAGCTACTTTGACAAATAATAAGTCAAGAAGTGAAATGGTCTCTTCTTCCAGAGACATTTGTTATCTTTGCAATATGTGGAGATTGCACATTTCTACTTTCCCATTTCCTCTTAAATATTTGTTGTAAACAGCTTTAGCTCTGAATAGATCCTAAATTCTGCTTCATCATTAAGTCGGGGTACACAACAAACTGTGTCTTTAACAGAAGCTCTACTTTCAGGTAGCAGCTCAAGAACCGTCACAATCTCGTGTAGTATCTCTGAAATTAAAAGTACTATCACCAGGAGAAAAGGCTGCTTTTCCCACTGCCTGGTAATAAAAAACTATTTTCTTGCAACATAGAGCGCAGGAAAAAACTTTGCGTGGATTAGAGATGTGTAACCAAGCTTCATTACTATTCCATCTGCCTCTTGACAGCTGATTCAGCCTCCTCGCTCCCCCCAGCTGATCATAGGCATCGTACACTCAATATATCCTTTCTTCTTACTGTTTTTCTTGCTTCCTGACACCCCACCCCCACCAAAAGTAGACCCCAAGCTGGCCAGATCCAGCAGGTGAAATTATCATCAGCTTTTCTTCAAACTGATCATGACCCAGATATGGGACCAGAAGGGTTTCTGTTCCCTAACGTGTTGTTTAAAAACAAATATCTCCACTTTCCACAGTATCTTTGCAGAGAAAGTGCTTGCCTGAAAACCTTCTCTCAGTGGGTTCTTTGGTTGCAAAACAGCCCATACAGTTCCCCTGTAGTTCTCTAGGAGAAACCTCTTCCTTTCCAGTGCCCCAGAGGCTCCTGCACAAGTTCATTTTCTGTTCCGCTAATGAAACCCGTTTTCCTTCCCATCCTCTGCACTCCAGTGTGATGTTGCAAAGCACTCCCCTGCCTATGCACACTCCCCACTCTCAAGCAAGAAACTCTCTCTTCATCTTTCTAGACAGCTCTGTCCTGTAAAAGACATCAAAAGCCAGGGCAAGGCAGACAGCCTGCCTGCCTTCTTTCCTTTTTCTCAGCTGTCTCCTTTCCAAAGAACACAGAGTAAGCAGGAGCAAGCATACAAATATCTTACACCCTCCACCCCCTCCCTGTCCACACACATCCTCTTCTCCAGTCTGAATGGCACAACTGGGCTCCTAGGGCAACAGTTCAGCTGGATTTTTCTCTTGTCTCTCTTCTGTGCAAAGCACGCTCAATCCCCCATTGCTTCCAGGAGGAGTCCTATCCACCCACCCCTTGAAGCACCTGCACTTGATACAGCAGTGTCTACATTTCCCAAACCTGTAGTTTACCAAGCCATTGCTGACCACTTGCCTGTCTTTTCCAGGGTTGGTCAGAACTTCTGGCCCAATTCAAACTCATTCATTTCTAATTTGGCTTTTCCCTTAACAATTTTTTTTTTTTTTTTTTTTTTGACACCTCACACCGTATTTTTGTGCCACCCTTTTACCATGCTCAGTCTATGTGACTGATGAGTCTGTATGAGCCCCTATTCCTTCGATTACTGAATATTATTTCTTCCTATCTCCAGAACCTCTCTCCCACCATTAGTCTCTTCTCATGGAGCATGGAAGAACTACAAGTCCTGCATGTATATTCCTAGCTATTGACTCTGAAGGAAAATTATGTCAACTAGTTCTAAAAGTAGGTGAGATTAATTTAATCTAGCTTTCTAGATCAAGGGTCTGGTTAGAAAGGTAGTAGAACAGTTACACTGTATGCGTTCTCCTGAAATGAGAGCAAGCACTTCCTCAGAGGAACCAGAACCACTAACCAAATGCTTTAGATATCGTTATTTAACAGATAATGAATTAAAAGATGTACCCTGAAGAATGCCATAGAAGGGAGAAAGCTGTATATGTCAGATACGGACACAACTAAGAAGAGACAAAGTGAACCCTAACTGTTCCTGTGTCCGGATACAGTGACATCAGGACAACTTTATGCTGATGGAGCAGTTCAAACCTTTCCTATTTACCCCGGAAAATCTGGCACTTGCCCATTGGAATCTAGCCTGAAGGCATTAGTTCATTTCACAACCATCTATCTATTCTGTTTATATTTATAGATCTTTCCTACATCTTGTTCCAAATTACTCTTCACTTCCTTTTTCAGTCTCCTAGCTTCAGAAACGTAAATGTCAAAATGAAACACTTCCAGTTCATAAAATTCTTTTTAGATTCCTGCTTTTGTAAGGGATCTGCAGATAATATTTTCTTTTCTATTGCAAGTTACTTCTACCAATATTAGAAAATAGTTTCTCTGTAAATTGATATTCTTTTGGAAGAGAATGGTGTTCCATTCTTCTTTGTACATCTGTCTGCCTTGGCTGTGTCTGACATTACAGGAAGTCACAGTGGTGAAAACTTCCAGAGCTTTTCCTTCACTAAAGGCAGTTACTACTTCTTACATTGTGGTAAGTTCAAGTTGAGAATTAGTTAATTTTTCAGACAAGTTATAGGTTAGGGATATAATGAAAACAGTGAGAAAAGGCAGGATATTCCTTCTAAAATACCCCCTTAATATGGAGAAAGAAAGGACAAGCAACTGAAAAAGTAGGTCTCCACATCTCGTCTACGTGGAGAAGCAGTTTATAAATGCTGCTATGTTGCACTTAAGCACAAATCCAGAATCTATGTGGAAGCTGGGCAAATTGACAAATCACAGTCCCTCAAATCTCTGTTTACAGCACCTTAAATCTGAAGTTTTCTAGCTATGATAAAATTGGCACTTAATTTCTTCCATCTCTGTTTCTGGGTTTGTGTTGCAACACTCCAATGGGCACCTGTTTCATAGAATCATAGAATCATA